>NW_022639507.1:154262-164547 GCF_010583005.1 Odontomachus brunneus | reverse complement strand
GCTTATAAAATGTATACTTACAGTGTTCACAATATATTATAACGTACTTAACAAATACACGCGTTGATTTGTCTATTTTTCTTAATAATAAGTCGATAAGTGAATACTAATAAATGAGAAAAAATATATATTTCTTTTTATATCTTAAACTTTCGTTTATAAGCTTAAGTCATTAAGCTGGTCAGCATTCAGTGGTCACTGCTTTTCATATTATCTTTAACTTTTAACTTGGATTGTATCACATTTTCCCCATTCTCGACTATGCTATGAACCAGACAAAGATAAGAGAAGAAACAAAGAACCTCTCTCTCATCCTGCACGCCTCAAGAGGCAGCGCGCGTTCCAGATAATATGTATTTCAGTGCGTATCGCCTATCTTCTACGAGTAAGTCCCTGTAGGACTTCGTCAATTCAGCCATTATAGCCAAAATGAGAAGCTAACCTACATTCAACTAAAGCCGTCGCGTAATTATACACGGTAGGCCGCGTTGCTTCGCGCTTGCACTTGGCTCGCAATACTACCATGTCGCTTGATTTCAGATCGTAACATATACAACACTCTCGCCATCCCGCCATCTAACGGAAAACATAGTCAACAGATTCTGTAGTGAGGAGACGACGTTTCTTAGGGCTTGAGCACAAAGATTGTCACAGTCGTTTCCGACAGTGTCGTAGACGTAAATCGGAGTCGGAAGTCAACGTACAAGGATTGATGTAGATGTATGCTGCATTAATTGTATCCTCTAATCATATTTGATACGTCTACGCCAATCCTTGTGGGTTGACTTCCGATACCGATTTACGTCTACGACACTGTTGTAAAAGATTGCGACAGTCTTTGTGCTCAGGCCCTTAAGACCAAATCACACTAGCAATTGACGATTGACGATTGATGATTGAAGATTAGATTTTGACGAATCAACGAGCTTTAACCTTGGCTTTATTCCAATTGGTCAAGTTCCAATCTTCAATCGTCAATCATCAATCGCCAATCGCTAGTGTGATTTGGCTTTTACGCGTATTCACGATTAATCACAGATGTCTATACTAAACTAAATTGCTAACAAGCTATTTAAAAGCATGTAACGGTTTGTGTCCGATAAAGTTTTTGGTGCATGCGAGAACATGGCCGCTACCGCCACATATTTTCACTACGTTTAGTTATAAAATTCTTTTGTTGAAAATGAGCAGAGCAAATAACGTCCAATGCCATCTATTTTTTTGTTACGACATTTTTTTATGCAATAAAATCCATTTTTGGTTTTACGACAGTAATTTAATGGCCACGCTGACTCACATTATACATTGTAAGTACTCACACAAGTGACACGTCACACACACAAGACCGCCGCCATTTTCTCGCATGCAACCGGAAACCTTACGCGACACACGTTCGAAGCCCTTGTTAGCAATCTAGTTTAGTATAAACATTTGTGCGACTAACACGACGTGAGCCATCTAGCGGAAAAAAGTCGAGATGGACATTCTAGATGGTGTAGAGACGTTTCTCACGTGAAAATTCACAATTTCGGACTTTGAGCTAAAATATTTCACCCCTCTAAAGCACATAGGGCAAAAATAAAGACAGTTTTATGAAGTAATGTAAACTCAAGGAATCGATTAAGCTCATCCAGAACTTCATCAGTTCAGCCGTTATAGTCAAACGAAAAATCTTGCTTGCGTTCAACTAAGGTTGTCGCGTAAGTATATACGGTCGGCCGTGAACCCGTTACTTGCGCCTGCACTTGGCTCGCGACACTACCATGTCGCTTGATATTGTCGTTGCGCAGGTATAATAAATGGTCCCATACAGCACACTTTATCTGAGGGATATCCCATAGATATTATTTTGGGATATCGCAATATCCACAGGATATCCCGAGATGGGATATCACATATCCTAAGGATATCCAGCGGAAGTATTAATGTCCGCATGTGTGAGATCTTATGGACGTTTCAGACAACGTTCAGAAGATATCGCAAAACATCCTTCAGAGATTTGAGAATATACATCTCTCAAGAAAAAAGATTGTTAAGAACTGTAAAAAAATTGTAGGAAAATTGAAACAAATAGTATAGAGAAACTGTTTATTATACTATAAAAATCTCGCAGTTAATTTGAATATAACTCAACAGTTTTCTTCAATACAGTAACTGAAAAACTGTAGACGTGTCTTATACCCAGACAGCAGAAAATATTTATAAAAATATAAAAATTTTTCTCTTTTCCTGAATTTTCCCTAAATTTTCCACTTTATTGTTTCACTCGCTACTTAATTCAATTTAAATTGTACTTCGAAAAATTGCTTACCAGCTGGGATTCGAACCTAAGACTTCTGCTTCTTGAATCGTTCACTTTACCTACGCCACTGTCATTTTGACTGAGAGACGCTTTATATTATATACATATGGTATATCCATGTACAAAAACAAATGATTTATTTAAAAGAAAAGAATAGACCCACATAGCACAAGATTTAAAAGATATCCCAAAGATATCCAGAGGATTGATAAATGTCCGGTAAGTCCTCAGAATATCCTAAAAATATTCCTAGAATTCCTAAATGTCCACACACAAGTCCCCAAGATATTCCTTTAAGATCTTATGCTATGAGGGATCCTTTTAAGTGTAAAAAGTACGTTTAAAAAGTATGTAAAAAGTATATTTAAAAAATATTTACTTGTTTTAAAAATAAGTAAAATACAAATAAACCACTTTGTAAATTTAAATAAATTGTTTTCTGATAATAAAAGAAACTTTAATTTGAAACATAAAAAAGATACTTTTAATATTAGAAAATAATTTATTTGAATTTATAAAATGATTTACTTATATTTCATTACTTTTAAATATACTTATATTTAATTTACTTTTAAAATAAGCAAATATTTATTTAAACACACTTTTTACATTTAAAAATCTATTGTTTTTAAAAATATAATTATTTTAAAATATATTTTTAAAACTAGAAATAATTTTTTTTAAGTAAATTTAAAAGTAATGAAATATAAGTAAATCATTTTATAAATCTAAATAAATTATTTTCTAATATTAAAAGTATCTTTTTTGTGTTTCAAATTAAAGTTTCTTTTATCATCAGAAAACAATTTATTTAAATTTACAAATTAATTTACCACTTTGCAAATTTCCGATCGTAAAGAGACGTAGTCATATATGTAGTTATATATGTGTATAACGTTACATGCAATAAATAATCTGTCGATATTGTAAAATATGTTATATTTGGTAATATGAGCCAAAGTATATGATAAGATATTTTGATATGTCAAGATATTAATAGTAATCAAGATAAAATATGTTATATTTGGTAATATAAGCCAAAGTATATGATAAGATATTTTAATGTCAGGATATTAATAGTAATCAAGATATTAATCGTAAGATATTAACAGGATATTTTATGATATCCTACTAGGATATCCCGGAATCCACTTACTGGGATATCCCTGAGATCGCCTTTATCAATCTGGGACATTTGGGATATCTTTAGGATAAAATGTGCTGTGTTATTTGAGAGGGATAGGAAAGCTATGCAACGCGCGACACATCATATTAATTGTCGTTAAAAAATTACAGAATCTACTATAGACTTATTATATAACTTCCTAACGACAATGTCACTCGTATAATATGTCGTTGCGCTGCTGTTTCATTAAGCCGAGTCTACAATAAACCTTTAGCCTTTTGATCTAAGCTCAAAATTGTGATGTAATTTTTAATAAGAACTAAAAAAGTTAATATTTAATAAGAACCAAGTTGATATTTAATAAGAACGTAATTTTTAATAAGAACTAAAAAAGTTTACCACTGCTGTCTGAAGTTGTAATCTGTAAGCTTTAAACGAGCTAACAATATTCCAGCTGTTAAGATATCGCGGGAAACATTTCTTGTAAAAAATTATATGTCTTGAAGCAAAAGGCTTACTATCTATTATAGACTCGGCTTTATACCTGCGCAACGACACTGTCGTTATTGTTACGAAGTTAGAGAATCGCATAGTTGCTGGATTCTGTAACTCATTAACTATCGTTAACAACAATATTACTAGAACTGTATGTTGTTGTACATATTTCCTATGTATTATACTTGCGCAATATTAACGACAAGTCATTAATAACAGTTAATAAGTTACAGAATTTAGCTACTGAAGTTAGAAAGTAAACGTGACTTTAACTACCGTAATTACTGCTAACTTCTACACGATAAGCAGCATTATGTAGGTGAAATACGTGGAATGATCAAAATGCGTCAAATTCATTTGCAAATAATATACGAGTGATAAGACTCATCATTTTTATGCAACTAATTATACGACTGACTGCATGTCGCGTTGCGCGGATGGTAATAATCACAATAAAGACAAGCTATAGGTTCTAGCGACCAGAGAGATATGCGTCGAGACTCTGAAGATGGCGTGTTCATCTACATTTTTACAGTATCTTACACTCAAAGAGGGCTCAGTTAATGAATCGTATCATATAACATATGTTATATTGTATTTATAATATTGATATGTGAAAAATTATAACATTATGATATGATGTTATTATTACTTGGTGTTTCCTGGATTGTTTTTAATATTCGCCAGAGCGAAGTGATGCGATGCACGCCCTTATGGAAAAATACTATTGAGACTCAATATTAAGTATTGAATAGTTACAAGGAGATGCTAAATCGATTTCTGAACGAGTCATAGCACGTTTGCTAGCTGCGATGTTGAGTATTAATATCCTAACGGGATTTGTGCCAATCGGCTTTTGTTTGTGAGAAATTACAGTATAAAGTTTTGGTCGCGGGACTGTATCATACATATGGCTAAAGTTGCGACTTTACTTTAGTGAGGCAGCGTGGCTGAGCAGACCAGGTCTAACGTTTTTGAGTCGGCAGCGAGCGTTCGAATCTCGGTGACGAGTTGTCCGTGTGCGGTGTTTTTTTCTTACCTTAGGCCATGTAATTAATGTTTTTCGAATATAATATATTTGTTTTGCATATGTCTTTCGTTTTTATGCTATTAATCAGGGATAATTAGATGAGAAACAACAATAAACCATATACAAATGCTTGCAAAATATAAGTCAACATATAACTTGCAAATAATATCGCTGAAATGTAGAGCAATCTACTTGCCGTGCAATGTTTTTTATAGGCAGGTTAAAAGTATGATAACGAGAATGTATAACTATCTTGATTTATTTATTAAGCGATAAAAGTATATATTTGGACATTCCAAATAATGCGATGCACATACAATCACTTTCTCCCTATTTATCATCAGCACCAATAATATTTTCATATGTACTAAAAATATATTTCATTGTAAGCAATGTAAATTATGTGTCTATATTCGTGCTTGCGTTAAACAAGCTTGATAGTTCCCTAATTACCTCTGATTAATAGCATAAAAACGAAAGACATATGTAAAACAAATGTATTATATTCAAAAAATGTTAATTACATGCCCTAAGGTAAGAAAAAAAATACCGCACACAGACAACTCGTCGTCGGGATTCGAACAATCGCTGCCGGCTCAAAAATGTTTGACATGGGAACCTCAACCACGCCACCTTCCTGAAATATAGCCGTAACTTTAGCCATATGTGGGATACAATCCCGTGATCCAAACTTTATACTGTAATTTCTCACAAACAAAGACCCATTGGCATAAACCCCGTTAGGATATTGATGTTCAACATCACAGCTAGTGAACGTGCTATGACTCGTTCAGAAATCGATTTAGCAAGTTGTGGTATCTCTTTGTTAGTATTCAAGTTGTAATACTGACTATTCAGAGTTAGTATTAATCAATACTGAAGTATTGAGTGAGTTAAATATTGATAAATACTAAGTATTGAGAGTTAGTATTGGTCAGTACTTAAATATTGATGTAGTTACAGTCAAATAAGAGCGTGGTTGACCTTACTTACAGTTGGTAAAAAGGATTGCCCTAAATCTCTCGTGTCGATAGAGAGAACCTCTTTCCTTGATACACTATTAAGAAAAATTTAATTGTCCTTGATGTTTTATAAAAGAAACACGTTGAGCATCATGAGTATCAAATACGCGTCGCGCTACGAGGCTGTGTTCCTTTCCACCCTCCCCCCCCCCGAAAGGTCCGAAAATGTCGTAATCAGCGGCTGCTAAATATATGAAAAAGGTGAATGCATTCGTACAGAAGTGGGTGCAGCGATATAATGTGGCAAAAAATGTTAATGATTTACCGGAACGTGGCTCGATAGGCAAAGTGGATAAGAAAAGCGAAAAACAAATAGTGAATATGTTTTCACGGAATCCTGGCTTAACGCTGCGTTAAGGACAAATAAAATTGAAGCAGAAAGGTTTAGATTTGTAGCACGAAACTATTCGAACCTGTCTCCTAGCTCAGAATATGAAATGGCACAACACAATAAAGAAAACTCTATTGACTAAAAAACATGTGAAGAAGCGACTTGCTTGTGCGCGCAAGAACATTGATCAAGATTTTAGCAATATAATTTTTACCGACGAATGTTCTGTATGGGCACGTTGTATCCTCACGCGAGCCTGGTCAATCCCTACCAATAGGCTTGTCTAGCGATCCATTAAACATAAAGGTTTATCTTTGGAGCTGCTTCTCAGAGTACGGGTTCGGCACTTTGCACCTGTTTACCTGAATGCCGAGAAAATGGTGAGATTTACAAAAAGGCTTTGTTACCGTCTATCAAACGTTGGTTCATCGACAAAAATGAGGACTGGATTCTGCAGGAGGAGAACGATCCCAAATATCACAACAAGCTCTGTACCGAATGGAAGAAGCAATCTGGCATCGTTACACTGGATTGGCCGTCGCAGTCGCCCGATGCTAATTCTATTGAAAATGTGTGGGCATATATGAAGTATAAGCTTCGTGGAAAACGCACGTACACTTTGCAGCAATTATCTCACAAGATTCGTCGGATTTGTAGGTCCTTGCCGCTAGAATATGTCATCACTTTGGTTGAAATCATGCCTCGGAGATGCCAGGCATTTATCGACACCGATGGTGACTGGTGCATTATTAACAAAATTACATCTTTCTTTTCATCGAGTACAATGCGTATATGTATGTGAAAATCTTGTTTAATAATTTTTTTTATAAATTAATCCGACTACGCTCCTACTTGACAGATTGTAAGTATTGATGAAGACTGAGTATTGCGAATTAGTATTGGTCAATACTTAAATATTGATGTAATTAAGTATTGATGAAGACTGAGTATTGCGAGTCAATATTGGTCAATAGTTAAATTATACTATAATTATACTATTATAATAGTAATATTATAAATTATAATAGTAATATTATAAATTATACTATTATAATAGTTAGATTATACCAAATAATATTTATTAAACATTTAAAAACATTTGAAAAAACATTTTTGAAACGTTAAAAATAATGGGACAAGTCCTCTTTATTAAAAAAACGATTTTAATGTTTGGAAGAATGTTTTGTTTTCTAAATATTTAATAAACACGTATTTTAACATTTAAAAAAACGTTTTTCTAAATGCTAATATCTAACATTTAAAAAATATTTTCTAAATGTTAAAATAAACGTTTATTAAATATTATAAAACAATTTTAATTAAATATTATAAAACGTTAATATTTTTATTAAATATTATAAAACGTTTATTAAATATTATAAAACATTTTTTTAAACGTTAAAAAACGTTAAAAAACGTTTTTTTAATGAAAAAAGAGAATTCATTTCATAATTTTTAACATTTTAAAAATGTTTCTTTAAAGGTTTTTTTAAATTGTAATGTTTTATAGTGTCGACACTTAGGTAAACATATTTTATATAAATATTTTATGCATATATTTCTGACTTCTTTTTTATTATATGAAATATTTGGACTAAATAGTTTATTTTTGTGGTTGTACTAAATAATATTATAAGAAAATTATAATCACTGCTTTGGCTACATATGGGGATAATAAAAAACGTTCAGTTGAAAAAATGGCACAGCAGCTAAGATGATAGACTAGGAATCTAAAGATATCTGAGGTCTCGAGTTCGCGTTCGACTAGTACTGATTGTGAGTAAATTTTCAGGTGTCAAAATAGTGAGAAATCAAATAAAAGAGCTAAATTTCATTTAAAATCAATATTAATGTATTGTGAAGGATAGTATATTCTAACAATATTCTACGTATATACTTTTAATACTCATCAATATTAAGTATTCCTAAAAAAAGTATTGGCCAATTTAGTATTAACCAATATTAAATATTGCGCGCTCAATAGTATTTTTCCGTAAGAGCAGTTTTCGAGACGTTTGATCTTTCAATTCCGTTTAAAACCTGAATAAAAAGAAAAGAAAGAAAAACCATAAAGAAATATATAAATATTGTACATTTATATATTTTGTAATTCAATTCTCCCGAAATGTGTATCGGCGCGAGAAAAGTTTAACAACATTGATTTTCGCATACATGGAAAAGAATTTCAGTTCGAGTAATTGAATGTGAACCAAACAAAACTCGCAGACGAAAAAATTATTGACAAGAAATTATATCTTTCTTACTGTGACCGAAAACTCGTCTGAACATTCAGTTGTATTAAAACTTGGTTGAGATAACTAATAGCTTGACTGATAACTGATAACTTGGCTGATAGTAGTAAGAACTTCCTACAGAAATATTTTCGTTCCTACAACCGAGTTTTTCATTTGATCCTTAAATAATAGAAAATTCAATTAAGTAATAGAAAATTCAATTATACTAACGCAGTTAATTTTTTTAGTATACTTATCCAAATAGATTCATTATTATTACGACGTGAGACAATCGTTGATGAAAACATTAAAATTCTTTTAATCCTCCGTATATATTCATATCTTTTAGAACATATAGCACAAATTAGTTTCGGATAATTTGAATTACTATAACTTTGTTGAAAATCGATATTTTTGGATTTTTTCCAGAAATATAAAAAAGCCTACAAAACAGTATTACAATAAAATCAAAATCTACAAACAAAATTTGCATTATTTTGAAATCTTTATTACTGCGTACCGTGCGCGAAGGGTTAATATACAGACTCAGACAATAATACATATATTCATTTTGCATATGTGTAGATTAGATCAAATTAAATAAGAAACTCCTCTATACTATTTTGCGAAAAACCACAAATTTTTAGTTATTAATTAAAGAAGATTAGTGAATGGTCGTATATGAATGGATGCTGTAGAGACGATGTCTGAATCGTGCTAATCAGCGCCTCTCCTCCCATCTTTTACGTCATTCCCCTCTAGCCTATCACTGCTCGATGCTTGACGCTCAACTAAAGCAATGTTAGTCTACTCGAACGTCGAGTGGTGATAGGTTAGGAGAGGGTAGTATGCTAATTAGCACAGATTACGCACCGCCTCTATAACATGCGATCATCCATCAATTTTTTCAGTCAATAACTAAAAATTTTACGTGGTTGTTCGCAAAATGAGATAGAGAAATTTTTTGTTTATTTTGACACATACACGAAATGAATATATCGTAATATACAGGATCTCTCACACTCTCCTCCTTTTGTGAGGAGGTAGAATGGGTTAATGTGAACATAAAAGTCCTATACCGTTTTGCGAAATTCGCAAAATAGTCGAGATATTAATTAAAAAAGATTAAGGAAAAACGCTGAATGGTAGAGGACGGACCACTCGAGTCACAGCGTGGCCCAGTAATATAGCGCGCGGATCTCGCGCGCAGTGATTGGAAGACAATGTACCACTGCCTATACTTATACCGCTGCGCTCCTACGTCTTGCCGCACCGCGTCGAGATAAGAATAGGCAGTGCTGCATTGCCTTCCAATCACCGCACGCGACATCCGCGCGCTTTATTAGTGGGCCGCGCTGTGACTCGAGCGGTCCGTCCTCTACTATTCAGCGTGCGTTTTTCCTTAATCTTTTTTAATTAATATCTCGACTATTATTGCGAATATCGCAAAACGGTATAGGACTTTTATGTTCACATCAACCCATTCTACGTCCCCACAAAATGCCCGGAGGAGAGTGTGAGACACCCTGTATATATAATTATACTATATATATATATACAGGGTGTCCCGAAGTCCCATGATGACCCTTGGTGAGAACGTAGAACGGATTGAGGTGAGCAAGAAAGTCCTGTGCCGTTTTGCGATATTCGCAATAGTTTTTGAGAAATTAATTATTTTGTCTCAACAAATCAGCGTACAGAAAGCGGCAGCGGAAAGAAAGATGCCTTCGGCCGACGTGCGACCG
>NW_022639507.1:121655-154058 GCF_010583005.1 Odontomachus brunneus | reverse complement strand
TATATATATATATATATATATATATATATATATATATATATACAGGGTGTCCCGCGTAAAACGTACGAAAAGAAAAATATAAGTAGAACACATAAAAGTGAACAAAAATTGTGTAAGTCATTTTTCAAACAACCATGTAAAATTTGGAGATATTAATTAAAATAGTTGGGCATATCAGAACGCGGCGACGCGGCAAGCGGGACATACAGCTCGCCGCGGCCGGCGAAGAAAATGGAAGAACGCACACATACACGGATGCACACACGGAGCTAGTCATTTCAGTATGCCAAACGACCCACCTCTCTAGCCTATAAGATAGGTCCGCGAGCAATCGTCCATTTTCTTCACCGGCTGCGGCGAGCCGTATGTCCCGCCTGCCGTGTCGCCGCGCTCTGATATGCCCAACTATTTTAATTAATATCTCGAAATTTTACGTAGTTATTTGAAAAATGACATATAATTTTTGTTCACTTTTATCTGTTCTACTTATATTTTTCTTTTCGTACGTCTTACGCGAGACACTCTGTATATATATATTATCGTCAGATACCCTGTATAAAGCAAATATACTATATACTAAAATTAACTATTAAATTTATATTATACATTAATGTAATTTTTTGTTTTATTGTAGGAACAAATATATATAAACAAATATGTAGAAACAAATTTGTCATAAGTCACACTTTAATTAAATTTATCAAATAATATATTTTTATTTTCATATTAAATTTTATATCATATCTTTTTAAGGGTTAATTTTGAGATAATTTTATTTGCATATTTCTTTCGTGTTTCTATTTCATCGTTTTATATAAGTATAAATGCTAATCATTCATAAGAAATACAATTTTTACATTTGCATTAGTAAAGTGGCTGGAAATTTACGTACATCGAGCTATCTAATTACTTAATCTTCACTAAGAGGAAAGAAGACGGTGTGTGGTGTCCTTTCAGACTTTCGGTTCTGTGTAATGACCGAGTAAAATGGAAGAAATATGAAAAAGAAACAAGAAAATATGAAGCTTTAAATCTTTAATTCAGTTTTCTTGAGATGTGTATATCAGCGCTATCACTCCTACTCTTCCTTGTATATGCGACAAACTTCGTAACTGCTCTCTGTGCAAGAGAAGTTTCGTCGCTGCTCCGTTCATCGAGACTGATAACGACACCGTGAGGAAATTGATATTCCTACGCCAAGTATCATCCGGTGATCGTTACTCGCGCTTCCTCCGATCACGCCGTTAAATTGAAGTTGAATCAAGTTACGCGTCTTTTGCTTTCAGTCGCTGACGAAGCAACGTCCTCGCGAACGCTCGCAATCGCGCTCAGAATCGCGCAGCTTTCCGCCGAGCGTGATTGCGTATCTGTCGAGGTCGGAAGGGGTGTCTTATCCCAGCAGCGGCCAAGACGAGGAGGAGTCCTTCTTCGAGAGACCACCACCACCCCCGCCGCCTCTTCCGTCTCAGCAGTCGCAGACGCAGGCCGATCAGGCCTCAAGCGGATTGGTCAAGGATGAAGAAGTCGGAGCCAAGGTCGTGGACATTCTTGACACCGTGCAGGATCGCGAGGGAATTAGTTCCGAGGAATTGGTCGGGTAAGTATTGCGACAGTAAACTTTTGTGTTTTTTTTTTATGTGGCTTATTCAACTCGAGTAAATGTGTGTGCAAAGGGAAAATATTATAGTTTTTTTTATATAAGTTATTCTTGATTTTATTATTCTGAACAAACACGAATATAAACAAAGTGTCTCAGAACAACGAAGCTCTTGTGAGAACAGAGCTGGATAAAATAAATATAAAAGTCCTATACCGTTTTGCGATATTTGTAATAGTAACCGAGAAATTAATTACCAAAAGTTAAAGAAAAACGTATGCTGAATGGTAGAGGACGGACCGCTCGAGTCATAGCTAGAAACCTTATAAGATGAGAAAGGACACCGTCGCCTGTAAATACTAGGTTCGCCATATCCAAACCGGAAGTATACTTACCTCACTTAAACTTATTGCACAAGTTCAGCAGTGCAGCCAGTGTAGTTAGTGCAGCTGAAAAGAACAGACGACTGCCCAAGTAGGAATTTACTATTAGTATCAAAGTGGCCCAGTACTGATTTATGGTAAACGTTACATAGTACTAGATACTGGTACGGGTTTAGTATTAGTGTGATACTGGGATGATAGAAAAGGGCCAGTATCGGAAAATAGTACTGTCACAGTATCGAAAATCAGTACTGTACCAGTATAAAAAAGGTATCCTAACTGGAAGCAAGGACCCATGACGCAGTCAATCAAAACGTTAACATACGATATCCTGTCTCTTCTTATAGAGTCTCTAGTTACAGTGCAGCTCAGTAATATAGTATGCCACAAGGCCTATATTGCCGCACCGCGCCGAGGCGAGATGTAGGAGCACAGCAATATAAGTATAGGCAGTGGTGCGTTGTCTTCCAATCGCCACGCGCGACATCGCCGTGCGCTATATTACTGGGCTGCACTGTGACTCGAGCGGTCCGTCCTCTACCATTTAGCACACATTTTTCCTTGATCTTTCGTAATTAATTTTTCGGTTATTAATATCGCAACACGGTATAGGACTTTTATATTTATTTTAAGCCGCTCTACGTTCTCACGAAAGCTTCGTAGATTGTTCTGAGACAATTTGTGTACAGAGTGTTTCAGTTCTCACGAATTTTATTTATATCGGTTCTCTAAGCAATTTAGTGTTATTTATTTATTTATTTACAGGTTCTCTGAGAAATTTAATGTTAATTTCCTTTCTGCAAAAACGTTAAGACATCAATAGTTTCTGAAATACAAGCGATCAAAAGAATAGGATTTTTCACAAACTAAAATTTGAACGATCAAATGGATAACAAAATTATTTTTATCAGTAAAAATTTCAAATAGATTTTAATAGAATTTTCTTCTTTGAGCTTTAGTTAGAAAAATATATTGAGATTTGGGAAGTTGCCATGAATAATGATCTCACTCGACATTTTTTATGAGAAAAAATTAATTGTAAATTGTTTAGAAAAATTGTTTAGAAAATTTGTCAGTATAACTTCATACACACAAGATCACTTATAATATCACGAGAACTAGAATATATTGTATAGTGCATATGTATATATATAGATCTTACTAATAATATATTTTTATATTACTAAAAAAACATTGTAATGACATTAATAGGATATTGCTGGTAAATGTTGAAATAACGCAACAAAAGTTGATATTATTAAAATATATATTAATAAACCAGTGACGATTGCTTTCAAATTTTTAACCAAACATTAAAATAACTAGAATAAACAATAAATTAATTTAAAAAATACAAGACATAAAACAATTTAAATCAATCAGAAATTTTATGCTCATTATTTTCGTTATCAAAATATTTATAAATTATTGAAATGTAAATATTATTTAAATTATTTTGACAGAGAGAAAAAATAAATATTATTTTCTAAAGGTATAACATTCGATTTAAATGAAATATCGCTGATGAGTTCATTATATCCTAACCTGAGTAGCACAAGATAGCACAAAATAACACATTCTAGAATTATGTTAGACATGTCCAGGATGTTTTGAGGGATGACCCAAAGCCTCCTGAATATGATCCCCGGATATGTTATGCTATCTAGGAAATATCATACTGAACATTGCTTACAATTGAGTTTGGTGCATAATTGATTAATTTTTGTATATGTATATACAAGTTAGTTGCTGATATATTGTACTTCTAATAAATTTACTTCTAATAAATGTATTATAACATTAATAAAATATTTATTTTATAACTCATGTTTTTAAAATATTCTAAAAATATTTGGGAAGTAATGTTATATTGAGCAATATTTATAAAACATTTATAAAATATTAAAAAACGATAAAAATTAAATAAAAATTAGAAATTATACATATCAACGTTAAAGATGTAGGTTTTATGTTTTTTGCTTACTGGGGAATTAGATTACAAAAAGGGGAGGAGGGAGGGAGAGAAGGAAATTGGAACCATCGGGAGTCAATATTTTTCGATGTCAGAATCTTCGAACAACAAGACATTAAGTGCTTCCTATGTGTAGATTTGCGCAGCAGAAGGATGATAGGACGACGATTGACGGACAAGTTAGACGACCCCGTCAGATCACGAGGGACCATTATACTTCCAGGTGAGACATCGTGATTTCTTTAGTTAAACTCTTTGGCGGGAAATTAAATGTCGCGACGTTAGAATGCGTTAAGCTGTCAGTAGTTACTATAAAATTAATTATTATACTTAAAAATTATGTCACGCATCCGTCACTGTGCCACCGAGTTAATGAGCGGTAATTAATGGCGTTGTAATTTATGTTAATGGATCTGGAAGTGACTCGGATACCGCTCGTAAGCCAACAATAATGGTCCCCATAGGTAGAAGTAAGAAGATTTCCCGCGGAGATGGAAGAGTTAATTAAACGATCGTTAAATGAAAGACGAGCTTTTATTATTTATCTTCTTCGCTCGAGAGAGTTTCGAGCTTAATTCGTGAGAATTCTCTTTGTCTGGTGGCGATCGAAACGCCAGCAACGTTCGCGCAGTTGACGGATTATGGTCTGGCGATCTGGTAGATCGGGAGATCGAATTCGTGGTACAGGCGATTTGCAAAATAGATTAGCTACCGGCCGACAAGCCCGCAAATATGTACAACAAGAAAGAGATTACAGAAAGACAAGTTGGAGCAGGTCGAAGTACGATGCACCCCCGGCAGAAGGTACGCGAGTGCCGCACGACGAAGGGGTGACTCTCAGGAGGGAGTTAGCCGGTGCCACGAGGATCTCCCCAAGCACGATTGATCGTGTCTTCGACAACAGTAATCGGCGACAGTACGGGATGGGCATTGTCGGTCGCTTCTTCGGGTACTATCACATTTCTTACATACACATATATACGCACGCCCATGCACATTTTACTTGTTTATATTACGAGATTTGAAATTAAATTAGTACTATGTTTGTATATATATTCTATGTACAACAACGAGAGATCAAGAAAAGATGTACATAGCGAACGAATCGTATTAAAGAAGTCAAAGCGGATTTGGAAAGAATTATTAAAGTAAAGTCCTCTCGCTTTTCCACGTTGCCACAGGCGATCTTTCCGGAAGAGTGTTGCGCGCAAGCCGGACATAAAGAAGCAATTGGACGACTTCGAGGATCATCGGCCGTATTTCACGTACTGGATCACCACCGTGCAAGTGTTGATTCTCATAATATCGTTGGCGTGTTACGGATTCGGTCCCGTTGGAATGGATCTCAACCATCGATCAGGATTGGTGAGTGGACAGAACGGATTGCTAAATCTCAATCATTCCCAATCATTATTGGAAACCGTTAAAACTTGATCTAAATTACATATTATGGTAGATAGACTAAGGCTAAAAAATAAAGTAGAATAGAATAAAGAATAAAGCAAAACCCAAATATTCTATGAATATTCGTATAAAATACAAATGTTTTTAATTCCAGAATATTCGAATCGTATATTCTGTGAATATCAATTTAATTCATCAATTTAATTCATCAAGTATAATATTGTCACACAGAGATTCGTAAATTTATAATGGAAAAAACATTTTTGTAATATTTGTAAGGTTTATTTGCGCATGTGCAATGCATTTGTGTAACTGAAATTTTCCCAAATATTCCGAGTAGTAACTCTGCTTAAAAAATTTGTGATAGAATTATATAAGAAGAATTTATACAACTGAATCGTGTTGTGGTAAAAGAAATAAAATTATATAGAAAAGCATGTACATTTAGAGAAATATTTAATTGTCTTAAGTATAATATTTAATCGTTAAAAGTAAGTTGCATGTAATACAAAACAAAAGAAATGGATAATTTTTTATATAAACTAAAACGTGAGAAAATGGAATTTCTGATAGAAATGATAACTTCAAATAAGGTCATATAATGTTTCAATGAAATTTGTGTATATATTTATATCGGATTACATTATCGGATTTTTTAAACAGGGTACGCATTTATTATAGGTTAGTAATGTAAAATATGAAAAAATAAAATATTCAAACTATTTCTTTATAATTGTAAAAGCAAAATCAATGATTAATCTATATTTTGTAAATATTCTATGCACATTCATAGAATATTTATAATTAATCATTTCATATATATATCATAAACATATTGTGAACATAGAACAGTATTTTTAATAAATTCATAGAGTATACAAATTTTCGTAAAAAATATCCATAGAACGTTCATAGAATATTCTAACGCTATCTGGAAAGTTATTTCTAAGAAGATTTTTTTTTCTTACAAGAAGACTTTCTTGGAAAGAACTTAAACTAGATTTTCTCAAGTAAATATTCAGTAAACATTGCACACATGTCTGAGAAATGTTTTTAACTACATCTAGGTTCTCGTGACGAGTCTGTCGTTGCAACAAGTCGACTACCAAGAACCAGCGAACTTCTGGCTAGGTCCGAGGGCCGCGGATCTGATACACTTGGGTGCTAAGTTCGCGCCATGTATGCGTCGGGACATTAAGATTCTGAAGGAGATCGACGTTTGGCGGGAAAGAGAACGGGACACCGCTTGCTGCATCAGGAATGACGATTCAGGCTGTGTTCAGTCCAGTAAAGCCGACTGCTCGGTAAGTTCCGACAGTATAAACAAGATTTTTCCCACTTCTACGCGTGACTCTTTTATACTATGTACACTTGTAACTTACAACTTCCAACTCACATATTTCGTGTTGGTTCTCTTCATAGCTGTGCTTTATATTAACGTACTCTTCTTTCATGCGCGCCGACAGGTCCGAGGATTAAGGTCTACTGTTACGGTAAATTGCCATAACATTCTCTCCGGGCTCTTTAGTCTCAA
The DNA here is from genome assembly GCF_010583005.1 of Odontomachus brunneus. Taxonomy (NCBI): domain Eukaryota; kingdom Metazoa; phylum Arthropoda; class Insecta; order Hymenoptera; family Formicidae; genus Odontomachus; species Odontomachus brunneus. Next base: position 147,168 of record NW_022639507.1, on the reverse strand, counting down.
TTTGTGCATGACGCTTCGCATGTGAATTCACGGGGTCAGGTCAATTTCTCAGGGATCATCGCTCGTGCGATTAATCGCGACTCGAATTTTGTAGAACACAATCTCGACCTGGAAGAAGTGGGGACCAGGCGATAGTGGACCTGGTGGTCGCATCAGTGGATCAGTTTGCGGTCTGGACCCGAAGTTCTGCGACGCTCCGGCGAGTATCGCACCCTACGAATGGCCGGACGACATCACAAAATGGCCCATCTGTCGGAAAACCAATCCTTTCAACCAACGCTTCAGGTAAAAGCTTTCATACGTATACGTACGTTTGCACGATGTTCTACGAAATGAAAGTAAAGTAATGTTGCGAAAACAAACCATTAAAGGTCTTCTATAATAAAGATTAACGAGAAACAACATGATCATTTAAGAAAAAAGAATTATAATAGTGTTTAATGTTTAATGGACTTTGAAATTCTTCCGACCCAAACTCTTGAATTCTTAATTAGACGGACGAGCATAATCAGCTGAGTAAAATATGAAAATACTTTGACAGCAAAAACGGGAGTCAGCGAGGTAACGGCAACTTTCCCATCGGTCGTTATAAGGATAAAATGGCGGAGCACATGGTGTGTGAAGTGATAGGTCATCCATGCTGCATTGGGATTCATGGAATGTGTCGAATTACCACGAAGGAATACTGCGATTTTGTCCACGGCTACTTTCATGAGGAAGCGTCCCTATGCTCACAGGTGGAGTGTCTACACGACGTCTGCGGGATGATACCGTTTCTGCATCCGGAATGGCCCGACCAGTTTTATAGGCTCTTCACCACTACCTTCCTTCACGCCGGGTAATAACTCATAAATTGGAAAACTATTGCATTCATCTCGATCGATAGATTTTTATACAAAAAGAAATAAAACTAATTTATTTAACTAAATTTTTTAGCAATTGATTTTCTTTTGGTCAAATAAACAATCAAGAGGTCTCTATTGATATTCGACTGATGTAAATTAAGGCTATTCAAAGTCTATATCTCAGTGCAATGAAAAAAAAATAAACTAAAATGTCTCGACAATTCAATAATTATAATGTTAATAACTATTATGACTTTTTAACTCTTATACATATTTTTATCATTTTAATGTGGCATACTGTGGTGTCGTTTTTTATCTCTTATTTAAATTGCGCAAAAATTCTAATAAAAATATATGAAAAATTATGAATATGTTTTTGTAGAATAGAATAATATATATAAAGAAACAATCGCAAATTTTCATTTAAGTATCTAATTTTACTGCAAGTATAAAGAAAAACACGAAAATAGGAGTTTACATAGAAATTTATAACTTTTCTGGAAATAAATTTAAGAAATTTATGCTTTATGAGTTTTTTGCCGATACTTAAGTCTTTAAGTCTTAAAAAAAGAAAAATATTATACATTTCAATTTGTCAAAAAAACATAATTATTTAGGTATACAAAATTTTTTTTATATCATTTCTTTTTTAGCCAAGAGGCGAATAAAACAATTAATAATTCCAAGTTTTTGCGGTAAATTAATCTATTATAACGCAGCTTTTATTATTTATTTATTTTTAAAATTATTATAAAGATTAGCTCTGTACCTAAATCTTTTTCTGTTGGTGATTAGAATTTAACGGTATAGAAATCTTAATGTTTAATATATAAATAAAAATTAATAAGTTACTTATATGAAACTTTTTTTATATATTACATTTATGTAAAGAACCGAAATATAATGAAAAATCATTTTTACTTTACATCTTTACTTTACATTTTGACATCTTAATGTTGCACATTGGGGACAGAAACGACTTCAAAACAATTTAATCTTTTTTATTTGACCGACTATTGAAATAGCTTAACTGTGTTTAGATTTAATATTTCCCACGATTATAATTTTTTTTTTAGTGCGGGAAACAAAAGTTTTCATTCCACTAATTTACAGAAAATTGAAAGTAAAAAATCGACTGGATCGAAAATGATCCTAATATATCAGATTAAAATTAATTAGACTTTTTTGCCGTGGATTGAAGCTTTTCTCTTTTCTATTTTTTTTTATTTGTACTCTTATTTGCAGAACGATTTGTACTTTTTTAATGTATTTTATGCATTCTTTTATGCATGTAAGCGACGTCCAACAGGTAAATTTGGTTTTGAATAATTTTCATAAATCAGATCCTTTAATTAGATATTCAATGTGTTCCGAAATATGTAAAAGAAAGTATTTAAACCGTTCTACGAGTATATACTGCTTTTGTTATTTCATTTAATAGAGTCTGAATAAAGATCGAAACATCTAAGTATTATTGAGTTAACGAGAAATTTTAGGTCATTTTTTGTTCATTAAGGGAATGCTGAAGGATGACAAACTTCGATAACGTAGGAGTGATCGTCGCTAACACAATCAGGCTATCCTTTTCGTATTTCTTGTATGTATACTATACAGAACTTACATAAATGTGTTGCTTTGTTTTACTATATTCAGCGGAAAACCTAATCACACATTTGTAGAAATATTTCTGCAAACTTTTCGGATATTTTTAAGCTTCTGAATTTAGATGCGAAAGTACAGCAACGTTCTTCAAAATTTTTCTATTTGGAACATCTATACTTTCAATATGTACAAGCTGCTGAACTTTTGGATTAGACAAATATTACGCTGACAGCTTGAGATTTTACATTTAAAATTATTTTTTCGTTTTCGTCACATATTGACTAATGCTTCTGTTTATTTTTGCACGTACTTGCATAAAAATATCTGCAATTCTGTATAACCAATACAACGTAAACTTTGCAGAAAAATGTTAGTATTCTATTGGTAAAGTTTTCAGCTTCATCATTGCCTTAAGGAGAACACCTTTTGACTACAAAGAAATGATGTAATTTCATATCACTCAATACATAATTTCAATTACAACATAATTTCATTTCACTCAAATAATTAGAGGAAAGTAGCCTAAAATGATATACCTCTATATTTCATATATTAAATGTTATATTTTATCGAAACTAATATAAACGTAATTCGTTTTATCAGTTAAGTCATAAAAAATTCATATTTGGTATATTTCTTATTCTTTTATATGTTAAATTAGTAAATATCGAGTTTTAGAAATCCGCAAATTTTATTTCTATAATTTTCATTGACGAATTACGTAGACTAAACAGCGATAATTATTTTTTTGTTCTTCTACATGCATTTGGCTTTTGTAAAAATATTTTTTGAATATTCTTATCTTCATCATTTTTTTACTATATAACTTGAAAAATTTTATAAGAATGTGTCTTAAAGTGACATACCCAGTAAGCAAATTGAGCGCAGACTGCGCGCAGATTGGCAGCAAATTTGATCAAAAATCCACAGCAAAACCATAGTCATTTGTGTCTACATTAAGCTACGGTTTTGGCGACAGATCTTGCTATCGGACAATTTGTGTCAAATTTGCAGCAATTATTCAACAATAAGCTCTACCGTATATTTGACGGCAATTTGGTAACAAGATTTGATATAACAGATCCTGCATCAAATTTGTTATCTATTTGCCATCAAAAGTTGATAGCACACTCTGCTCGAAATCTGTTCGCGCTGGTTTGGCTATCTGGGTACCGACAGTAAGTGATAGGTGCGATACTTTGTGGCTAACATAATCTGATTCTAATCTTCCATTGTGACGTGACATTTGTTTATTTTAAAGTTTCATTTTGTTTAGTTTAAAAATATAACATCTGTGAGAATGTAAAATATACATATGTAAAATATGTGAGAAGTGAAAAAGATGGAAATGCCAAAGATATATTTTTATTTAATTATATTTTCCTTTTGTAATATTATATTTTAAATAAATGAATATTATTCAATTATTAAACGCATTAATAACTATTTATTATCAAATATTATCATATATGCAACATGTTATATAACTTCCAATATGTATGTCGCTTTTGACACTCATTTTCTTGTGTTTTACTCAATTTTCGTGTGTTTTACAAAAATATTTTTTGTTTTAAATCTAGAAACAATTTCAGAAACAATTTCAATTTTATAAAAATATGATATCATCTGATAGAGGGTACTTCCAACTACATGTATATATATTTAGAGTAAAGGCACCAAAAGCGACATACCACTTTGTTTTTGAAGGTTATGTCTTAATGTAAAGCTCAAAATATAAATGTAAATATATATACATGTAGTTGGAAGTACCCTCTATCAGATAATATCACATTTTACTGAAATTGTTTCTAGACTTAAAACAAAAAAATGTTTTTGTAAAACGCACGAAAATAGAGTTCAAAGAAAATGGGTGCCAAAAGCGACATACCTATTGGAAGTTATATAACATGTTGCATATATGATAATATTTGATAATAAATAGTTCGTTAATGCGTTTAATGGTTGAATAATATTTATTTTATTTAAAAGCAATATTTATGTTAGTTAGTGTTCACTGATGTATATAATTATTGAAAATGATTTACATTTATATTATTGCAGCAGAGTAAGTTCATATACAACACATGTCACTTCATAATGTGAGGTTAGAATCAGGTTATGTTAGTCACAGCTATCGTAGCTATCGCATACTATAAGTATGTCACTTTAAAACACATTCTCATAAAATTTTTCAAGTTACATAGTAAAAAAAGTGATAAAAAATAAAATATTTATACAAAAGCTAAATGCATCTAGAAGAACTTAATGTTGAACAAAAAGATAATTATCGATGTTTAGTCTACGTAATTCGCCAATAATCATATAAATCATAGAAATAAAACTTAGAATTTCTAAAATTCTCACTGGTAAAACTTTACTGGTAAAACGAATTATTATAATAGTTTCGATAAAATACAACATTTCATATATGAGATATAGAGATCGTTTTAGGAGGCCTATGTCGCTTTTGGCTACTTTCCTCTACATTTATATTTTGAGTTTTACATTAAGATATAACCTCTAAGAACAAAGTAGTATGTCGCTTTTAGTGTCTTTATTCTATACTTTTTGACAAATTGAATTTTTTCTGCATAGTTTACGTCATATTGGTTGTACAAAATTGCAAATTCTTTTACGCAATGAAAGTACGTCATCGACTTCGAAAGTTGTATTCTGTGTTACACGTTCACCGACAACTGTCTGTTCGATTTTTGTCGTAGATATAAGATTTATGTTTTTTAGCTAAACTGTCTAAACTGATGCACACTAGTGCAATAAGTTAGAGTGTGAGACACATGTAGGTCGAGTTTTTTAATTTATTGATGGATCCATTGCATGATGCGCAAATGCAATGTTTCATTCTATTTACGCATCATGCGATGGATCCATCGATGAATTAAAAAACTCGCCTATATTTTATTTTATTTTACTTTAATTTATTGCACGAGTTCAGACAGTTCAGTTAAAAAGAACAGATTTATATCATAAAATAGCTGTGCAACAGCACATACCGAACCTATAATTGTCGGCAAACATGTAGAATATAGCTCCAGCATTCCCTTAATATGATCGTACTGAAAAATATCTAATTGACTCTTCTTTTCGATTAATTATTTCGATATGTTAATTCCCACAAAAAATTAAGAATTTATTTTGATGAAAGCATAAATCTCTCTTTCAATCTATACCTCATCTATACCTTCATAAAAATTCAATAAGATAAAGCTGCCAATTTATTCATTTCGGTGAGTTAACCGAGGAAACAAGCGAAATTTGTTGATCCCACTAAATCGATCTTACAGAATCGTCCATTTGGCAATTACGTTGCTGATCCAGTACTTTCTAATGAGGGATTTAGAGAAGTTGACGGGATCTTTGCGCATTGCCTTCATCTATTTTATCGGTGCTCTCGCTGGGAATTTAGGCAGCGCAATCTTCGTCCCTTATAGGGCAGAGGTAAATTCTTCAATTTCATAACATTATTGATAATAATTTACTCAAAGAATACACATCGGTTTATTTGTTAAAAAGATTTCTTTTTACGATTTTTGTGAAAATCAAAGATATGAAACAATTGGCGATAAATATAAAGAATTTTTTTTACTATTTTTTTCTTTGAAATAACAAAAAATTCCTTGGATTTCAATTTTAAAGTAGAGAATCTTTTGAACGCGTTTATCAACAATACTCATTATGTTACTTGTATTTACAGGTTGGTCCAGCCGGTGCACATTTCGCGCTCTTGGCTACACTAGTGGTCGAAGTACTGCATTGTTGGCCGATGTTGAAACACCCACGACGCGCACTGTCCAAGTTAATTCTGATTCTGCTGGGGTTGCTCGTACTAGGCATTCTACCATGGGTGGACAACTACGCGCATCTGTTCGGCTTTATCTTCGGTTTTTTGGCGGCCTACGCGCTGATGCCGTTTATCTCGTTCGGCCATTACGACCGTAGACGGAAAATCCTGCTGATTTGGGTTTGCTTAATTCTAATTGTGGGCCTGTTCGCGTTGTTGCTTGCCCTTTTTTACAACGTGCCGGTGTACGAGTGTGAGGTGTGCAAGCTATTCAACTGTGTGCCATTCACGCGCGACTTTTGCGCTTCCCAGAACATCAATTTCAAGCGGGAGGAGCCGGTATGACACACGGGGCCGCGGTTCACAGTCGAGCGCGAAGTTGTTCCGTTCGGCCCCCGACCTCACGCTCCTTATCATCGCGCATACCACCACGATCCGTCATTAGCGTTCGCTGTGCTCGTCCTGGCGATGCTTCCCGTCGACTCCCGAAGCCGCAAAATTTGAAGCCGATAAAGTGATCTCTTTATTTGAAGGCTAACCAAAACTCGAAATCTTTTAATTCACTGAAATCTGATATCGTAAATTAAGCAAAATTACAGAAAGTTTTTTCTGGAAATTATTAGATATCCAAAAGAAAATGTCTTGGATCTTTGAGGAAGCTAAGAAAAAGAAATAGAAGAAGAATAGATCTTTGAAGAAGTTGAGGAAAAAATCCAGACTTCTCGGGGTTTTTAAAGAAGTTGGGAGCAGTATTTCCTTTTATCCTATTTACTGGAAATATCAGAAGAAGGAAAAATTTGTAAGAAAAATATTTTGAATTTTGGAAGAAGCTAGGAAATGAATCGGAGACATAATTTCTTGTCTCTTCAATAAAATTGAAGAAGAAATCAAAGATGAAGAATGACAAGAAATGTTTCTTTAATCTTTATAATTAATACTTCATGATCTGAATTATCAAGCTTCCAAAATCGTCCAAGATATGCATTAGCCAGGTTACAAGATCGCAGAATACGAGCTTCTAGAATGATTCCTCTATTCGATGACCGAGCCACCGAGCGATGAAATCGGATTCGGATCACCGAAGCTTCTGAAATTTCACCAGCCCGAAGTTCGATCTCTCCGAAGTCGCGGAGCCTGTCGAGCTCCGAAAATCGGAATCAACGTTCTCATATCGTTCGTACTGTCCGAATGAGTGATACTAGGATGCGAACGAGGGGCATGGGGGTTTGATAGTGCCTGGATCGAGCGGGTGAAGGTCGTGGATCTCGACCGACATTTTCGCTACTGCCAACGAACGCCAGAGAGGAACTCGTGTTCGTCGACGCACGACGATGCCTTAACATTATTAAGTCCCAGCGTAGTGGATGATTCCCGACGTGAGAGATGGTCGGGACTCGGCGGGCCCTGAGGGGGCTCAGGACTTTGAATCGCCGATGGAGTGTAAATATACAGGTCTTCGGTGCCCCGTGACGACGACGAGTGGGTGCTCCACGGGTCATCTCCACGGGATCCGTGAATTCTCGCGGAGAATTCTTGATGGAACTTGGCGTGGCTGCAGCATCCATCTCCTCGAGGTGTTAATAGAAAAGTGGAAGAGGAGGGGGATAAGAATGAATACGAGAATGAAGATGAAGAGAAAGAGGAGAAGGAGAAAGAAAACATGAGGAGGGGCAGATGTAAATAGCATCGAGTCTTGTTACATACCGTTGTAAGAACGACCTTAGTAAGCTAACTTTAGGAAGAACCTTGAAAGTGCGCACGTCTTTCGTCTCTGCACGATATAGTACCCCGCACCTCCGACATCCGGAACTATTGTCTGTGATGGCTTGATCTTGGAGATATTTTTCGTAGCACCGCCAACGGCCGCGATGACGTTGGTCGCGAGCCTTTCTGTAAGGACGATCCGGGAATGACCACTGTCTGGACACCAGTCGATAACTCGATCGATGACTGTGAGAAAAGAGGATGAAGAAGAGCATAAGTTTTCCGAGACGTGTAACATATACGCGAAAAAACGCGCGTATATCTTTTCTGATGCATATATAATCTTATGTTTAAGTATAATTATTGAGAAGAAGATAAAAAAATGATGTATGCAAAATATGCATCATATTTCGTCGATATTTTGAGGCGTAACATAAAACTCACTAATTTCCCATCACGATCTTTCAATTCGATTCGATTATTGTCATTAATAGGATTATAGTTTGATAGTTATGTAAACTAGTTCATGAATTTTTTATAAGATATTGATTTATTAATTCAGTTCTAATGTAACACACATGATATTGCAATTTGTAGTATATCTAGAATACCAATTTGCATTACACTAAGTAACAGTACAAATTTCATTTAATAACTTTATTTCTCGATACTGCATATTAATAACGGTGATAAAAGCGTGATGCAAAATGCAGCACGTAATAACGATACTCAACAATGGCGTGGCACAATGGCAAGTGTTGAAGTATTCGACCGGTATCCAGACAGTTGAATTCTTATCGAGGATAGGAGGGAGGGGGAGGTCCGAGGCAGAGGAGGCGGGAGGAAAGTGTTAACGATTTAAGGCGAAACGAATCAATTTTTTATAACGGCGTGAGAGAGAGTGAGAGAAAGGGTGGGAGAGCAAGGATGATGCGAATATCAGAATTCTTAATCAATCTTGAAATCTGTAAATATATATACCTGCGAGAAAGTGCGAAGGAATGCGAGGGAATAAGAGAGAAGAGGCGAAAGCGACGAAGGAGATGTACGAAACATATGAGGCGATTCGACGATTTTACTCTGGGAGTTGAAACTCTTGTATTTTTTCGGCGGGTTCTCCTCTCAGATACTGATGCGTCCGCAAGCGCTTATTACGCTTGCGACGACAACAAAACATACTTAACATTCCTTTGTATATCCGTAAAATGGAAAATCGAGCTCGCTGTAAGATTATGCCAGTTTCAATTCCTATTTTATTCAATCCATTGCATACGCATGTACACGCACATATATATACGGATATCGCGATAATCGTTAATTTTTTCATTGCATCTGCGTTGTATTGATGCGAACTATAGATTTTGCGAATCCGTGGATTTATGCTCGTCCATGATCATAGAAGACATATTATTTATTTATACAGTTTCTTATATCGGAAATTAATTTAAATGACACGAGAAGGGGAGGGGGAGGAAGGTAACGGAACGTTTCCAGAAAATTAAATTTGGACAGAAAAGTGCTTGAAAGTAGAATAGTTAAATTTGCAATTACTTAAAATAATTGACGGTAGAAATTTAAAATTTTCATAAAATTATTATTTATGATGCTTTTTTCCGTCGATTTATATTATTTGTCGCTAATGTTCTCAAATATTTTCTTCCACCGACTAACTCCTCTTTCAATTCTTTCGAAACAGCTCGGCTAACATCTGCGGCAAAATTTCCGATTTACATTTGTGACATTGTCGCATAGATACACCAAACATATGTGCGCGCAACATACAAACATAGAACTTTATCCTTCAGAACGCAAATTGCAAGCATTGTCGCATACATACATACATACATGCATGTCGATTATCGTCATTGTTATTGCTCGCATTAAATCGAAACGGCGCATTCGGAAACTTTGTGATATACGACTTGACGATTGCATGAGGAGAGAGAGAGAGAGAGAGAGAGAGAGAGAGAAATAGAAAGGAGAAAATGAGAGTGTGTGTGAGAGAGAGAGAAAGAGCCTGTGTGTGTTAGTGGTGACTCAATGTCCCACTAAATTTTTTTTCGGATTATACATATAAATATATAAATATAAACATATACATATACGCGCGCGGGTTAAGATGGTTCGTCGACGACGAGCAGCGTATTGTTATTATTGTAAATGTGTCATATACAGATAATAGCATTCGACATACCACACACACAGAGAGAGTAAAGGAGAAAAACACTCATATACACATATATACAGCACATTCAAACAGTATATACACATATGAATACACGTATATACATAACACACATACACAAGATGGAGATAAATAAATTGAGAACCTTCGATATTTTTTCCATACCGATTACGGCGAGGTGGAATGTCTCGTCCCCCCTCGTGGATGAATACGGGAGGAGGGGACGATTTCATTCTGGTTATGATGTTGTAGAAGTCAAAAATCACGAGCTAATCGCGCGATCAAGCAAATTTTGTATCATTAACTAGTTGTAGGTTGTATATGATTGCATAAAAGTAATTTTCGAGGTGAGGTTCATTACATGAGGTGTCTCAAAATTACGCACTATCTCTGTGTGTGGGCCGTGGATTGTATAATAAAAGTCTACTTAAGAATAGTAGCATTTGTTTGGCGTTTTGAATAGTATTTTATAATCAACAACAATTTAGTAGTTTCAGTGCTTTTTTAGAATCCCTAAAATAAAATCTGCCTCCTTTAATATTATTAAAATCACGAGTTTCCTGTAACAAATTTCTAACTTTTATTTAATTGAAAATCTCATGTTCGCAAATTGAAGTCTGCATTATTTTGTGAGATACTTCGTTCAATTAAATATGCAGTTAGAAAAAAGATTAATATTTTGAAATAATTTTATATACAGAATGTCTCAGATTTTCTTTCACAATCTTTGTGGGAACGTAAAACGGATTGAAGTGAACGTAAAAATCCTATATTTTGTGATATTCGCAATAATAATCGAGATATTACCCAAGGAGTGCCAATGCGTGTATAACGCGCTTTTAATGCGCATGCAACTACATTGACTTCAAAACCGCATTAATTGTATGTTTAAAATGCACTCAAATTAATGCGATATTTACGTATTTCGTAATAACAAGTTTCATAAAATGAATGATTAATTTTTTACATGATACATCGTCAAACCACAAATTATTTCTTACTTACAAAAGATCTGTTCTTTTTCGTAAAACTATTCCTAAACTTCCTAAACTGATGTATACTGATACAAAAAGTTAAAGTCTTTTTTTTTTAATAAAATGGCTGTACTAGTTTAAGAAATTTATGCACACTGAAGCATAAGAATGGGTGCTTCTTATTGAAAAATTCCAGTTGAAAACACAATTAGGATTCCTACTGGGTATTTCGCTTAGGTTTCCTAGATGGATTTCCTAGGTGGGTTTCCTAGGATTGGATTCCAGATGAGTTTTCCAGATGAGATTCCTAACGTCAATGAAATATTCATGTCACAGAATGCCATATATCTGTAGTTGATTCAACAACATTTATCACTGATTTAATAAAAAATAATGTTGGAAGAACAACACATACAGCACAGACGCTTGCAACAACATTACTGCAACGTTTCAATGTTGTATATTGCAATACAATGTTGCAGAAACATTGCAGAGATATAAATTCGCAAGATACCAGCAAACAAGGTACGCGAAAAATATTTTTTTGAATGCGTTGTCATAATGTGCATTAAATGCGAATTTAATGCGGGACAAATATGCGCTTTTAATATTAATTAAAATGCACATTTAAAGCGCATTGTACGCGCATTGGCGTTCCTTGGGTAATTAAAGAAGATTGGTGAATGATCACGCAAGATATGGTAGATGAGCTGTAGTGGCGATGTGTGCTATTGTACATTAAATCAAATTGAACAAAAGAGCTTTTTATCATTTTGCAAATAATCATAGAATTTTAGTTATTAATGAAAGAAAATTGTTACATGATTATGCATGATAATACACAAATCTTCTTTAATTAATAACTAAAAATCCATGTGATGATAATGATAATGATTTGCAAAAGGGTAGAGAATTTTTTTAGTTTGACTTAATGTATAAGTACACAATGGCAGACGGTGCCATTACAGCTCATCTATTATGTCGCATCAATCTTTTTTAATTAACATTTCGACATTTATTATGAATATCGTAAAACGATGTGGGACTTTTATGTTTATCTCAATCCGCTCTACGTTCTTACAAAAATTGCGGAGGAAAGTCTGGGATAACCTGTATATCCTTCTGCTAAACGTTTTTATATTTAATATTTTTAAAACATTTCAAGGACACAACATTTCCGGATAATGTGGTTCTTTCAAATGTATAAAAAATGTATTAGAAAAATTGAAGTATCGAAGTTATTTATAACGTGATAGTGATACAACATTTAATTTAATATGTAGTTTTAATGTTAAACATTAAAATTATATATTAGAAAACACGTTATAGTAACAGTCTATATTGTTATAGCAGTAGTCTATCAATAGCATAATTATTTCTTGCTCATTATCATTCTGAACTATATAAACTTTTCACAAAAAATTTCGTGTTTTATATTTTATATTTTTGTAATATTCCGTTGTATATATTTTATATTTTATATTGCGTAATATATATATATATATATATATATATATCGTGTTTTTGATTTTTCAAATTTATATTGTAATTGTCTTATTCTGTACTGGGACGCCTCGTTACTTCAAAAATTTCCGATCGCGCGATTGGCTTGCCATTTTTTGCAATACGGCGAGCCACTGCGTCGCGCGCGCGCGCGCGTGACCCTTGTAAATAAATGTATGCGTCGAAAATGGACCAAGGATCTACATAGTGCAGTTCGTGCGTGTAAAATTGATCGGCAGGTAGGATCGTAAGTAAAGCTACAATTAATCCTAATTATTATAAAGAGGACCTACGAAAGAGATAAGCGAATTCATAGAGATTCACGGGGATTCTGCGAAACTGAATCTCCGAAATCAATAATTGGATCGAATTCCATGTAAGACAAACTTATCTTTAAGCGTTTCAGGCGAAATATTTCATTATTCTGTCACGATCTTCTATAAATTTAGTTTCAAAATTTGTCAAATCCAAAGAAGCCTCAAGAAATATATATCTCGAACGGAGACACACAAATTCATAGAATTTCGCATTATTTCCTAATTATAATTGTGAAGATTAGAGAGAGATTCGATGTCGCGTAATAAATCTTGCGAGTCTTCTCTTAATTCGCTTATTTCTTACGATGGAAGTAAAATGAGCGCCGGTGCGGCGACGTTGGCTCGTGTAATGATTTAATTAAGGCCCTGAGTGCCCCCCTCCCCTTTTATATAAATATTATATATATACATGTACGACTTAAGAACATTCCACCACAGCCGCGCGGTATTATTTTTCTGTATCCCTGTATCTATAAAAGCGCGCGATATGAGAAATAAGGACGGACTTTAAGGGAATATACGACTGTATTGATTATCGGTCGATTGACTTATTATTATTATTATTTATTGTTATCATTATTATCATCAACATCATCATCATAATTATCATTATCATCACATCATTATTATCATCATTATTATGATTGCTGTTATTGATATTATTACGATAATTACCTCGTCCTCGGTTTCCATCATTGTCATCGGTAACCTCTTCGATTGCAATTATAATTAATAATCATAATGACGCATTGTATTTGTCGCTGTTATATACATACACATATAAATATATAAATATATAAATATATATATACACATATATATATCTCGAATGATATATTAATTTAATAACAATAAAGAAAACGTGAAACACGTGAATCTAGTTTGTATGTGGATCCTTTCTTTAACTATAATATTACCGGCATTTAAATGGTACCGTTTTATTTCGTTTAAATCTCTCTCTTTGTCTTTTTTAATCCAGAGCCGATACACCGAGATTTATTCTTCGTTATGGAAAAATTAATAGTCATTCGTAAATCTTTTTATAGTACATTCACTCGTAATAAAGTCCCACGACGAGGCCCATCGCAGAAAATTCCGGGGTCTCGATCACGTAAGTCGAATACGTATCCCTTTCAATATCCCATAACTTGCTAAAATCAATTCGCACGCCTTGTCCTAATTTTTGAACGATCGACATGACGACTATGACTTTGTATCTGAAAACAACATTAAAATAAAGTCCAACGATCGTTCGAGCAAGAGATGGATTCTTGATATTCGAAATGGTGTAGCAAAAAATTTTGTACGCATTTGCAAAGATTAAATATATTGATAAATGATTCAGAGATGTGTGCTCACTGTAGTTGAAATATAAATATTTCCAGTAAACATTAAGTAACAATATATCAATGTTATAATTTCCAATAATATAAGTACAATATAACACATGTTATATATAACAGTTATATTGTTAAATGGGGAATTATAACATTGCTGTAATGTCACTATTACTTTATATTTACTAGGTTGTGCATTTGTGTAGAACTGTATAATTTCATTTTTATTCAAATATTCGAATTATTTAAGTTAATTTATCTATTAGTTAAATTTACAAAATGTAAATTAAATATCTTAAAATACTTTGTGTGTATGTGTGTGTATATGCGCGCGCTTATTATAGTCAGACGTTATTGCATCTGTTGTATTAATGAATATATCACCGATCGTAAGATTTCCTGTAAATTTGGTCGCGCACTTCTGCTGACATTTTCTGACAGATTTGCATGCATATTTCAGGATGATACTTTACGCCAATTAAATAATTCTTCATCACATTAATCAAGATTTTGTCGACGAGTTCGCCGTTAAATTTCCTAATAGGTTCCAGTTGGTAAGTGTTTTGATATCTTGGGATCTAAAAAAGATGATATGTTCATATTTTGCATTTAAACTACAAGCACATTATATCTTTTTTTCAGAATTTTTGGATTATTTTGTAATTTATAATTGATGTGTATTCGGGGAAAAAGTCATATATGAATTTTATCCCTATATGGCCATTTATAATCATGCATAATTTTATATGTCCACAACGAAAAAGATACTGTTATACAAATCGAAGTAAATACTTATGCTTCTGACAGCACATGATACCACTTAATTAAATGAAACTATCCCTGTCCTTTTTCATTTAACATGATTTTTTCTGTGTGGAAATATATAATTATGTGTGACTATACAGAGACACAAATTTTGTATATAATTTATATATAATTATATAATTTATTATAATAATTATTTATAATTTATATATAATTTGTATATAATTTATATAATTATATATAAATATCTTTTCTCAGGTAGCTATTGTGGTTGCAGATTTTTATCAATTG
Source organism: Odontomachus brunneus (assembly GCF_010583005.1). Taxonomy (NCBI): domain Eukaryota; kingdom Metazoa; phylum Arthropoda; class Insecta; order Hymenoptera; family Formicidae; genus Odontomachus; species Odontomachus brunneus. The sequence continues at coordinate 131,846 of NW_022639507.1, read as the reverse complement.
TTGTGTATAAATTATTTTTATTTAACGAGCTTTGTTTAATTTCAATTTTGGAGTACCTTGAAGCCACCCTTGCCTGTACGGAATAACACACTACGCCTGTATAATGAGGATACACTACCAATATGAGTTTTTGATAAAGTAGATTTGCCGACTGACGCTTTCAAGGTTCGTTGTGATACTAGAAAATATATAAAAAATCTTATAAACTATTTTACATATTATTATTATCATTATTACTATCATTATTGGTATTATTGGTATTAGTAGTAAGGTTATTATAATCTTAATAATTTTTCATTGTGCTTTTAATTATTTGATACTTACTCATATTTATGTTTATTGCGAAGGTTGCCTTACATGAATGTGTATAAAATTGAAAGAAAATTGTTTTAAAAATATATGTATATCATATATCGAATAGCAACCAATTTGGTATTCAAAAATTGTTCGTAGATATTAACTTCGATCCCTGTGAAAATATCGCGTTTTTATTGTAACTACCAATGCTACCAATGCTACTCATGACTACCAAATGCAACATATGCAGAGTAATTTAGTAATTACTTATATAATTTTTAAATGTGTCAAAATCAAATTATCTATATATTTAATTATAGTTTTTATTCAGATATGATATCAGCTAGTCGATCATGAATTTTTTCCTTTAACGTGAACTCATAAAAAGTAAAAAATTTTTAATGTAAAAGCATGTAGAAATGTTCATTTTTCACGAGTTCACATTAGGGAAAAAAATTCATGATTGATCCCCAGGAATTGATCCGACAGCACATATTATTTGATCGACGGTTATTCGCTATAGATTTTATATAAGGTAAGTATTAAAGCCCTTCTGCAATAAGTAATAAGATGTAAGCAATAAGAAAGTTGACCAATCACCATCGATTAAACCATCAAATAATCCACTGTGATTGGTAAATTTACATATTACTTGCATCTTATTTCCTATTGAAGGCTTATTAAGATGTAGTCTTATAGATATTTCCTGCATAATATGTATCGCGTAATCAAAATTTCGCGTTTTCTATTATGCAAAATTGAATGTCCTAAATTCACATGGCATATACAGCAATAACGTATCGCATCTAATCAATGATATTTTTCTATTCTTTTAAAATATTCTAATAAAAATGCTAAATGTCATAGTATATTGGTTACATGAGTATTTACTATTCAAATTTTTTGTTCATGTGAACGATGAGGTCTGAATATCACGTAAATATACATATATTCATACAGCATAGAAGCTTACAATAACATTGTGTATAGGAAGATTGCAACATTACAAGTTGCAACGTAATATTGCAGAGACATTGCGGAGACATGAAATTGCAACATTTCACTGAAGTGTTAAAACAACGTTGCGGAAATATTATAAAAATAATTAAAACTGTAATACTATACCCACATAGCACAAAATGTCACAGTAACATCACAACGTTACTTTGACAATAAACTATGTCGCAATGAGGTCATAGCGAAGTCATGGTGACGTGCGAATGTCCGCTTTGTCACATATGTGATACCACTGTAACATTATTATGATATGAAGAAAAATATCATAATGATGTATTTGTAATAATGACGTATGATATTGGTTAAAATGAATATATATTTTGCAGAAACGATTGCAACTAGTTTATGTTGATTTTAAATATAATTTAGCTGTTTTATTTGATTTTTTACTATTTTCGCACTTGAAAATTTATTCAATACTGGTCTGACGCGAACTCGAGACCTCACACACCTTCAGGTTCCTAGTTTACCACCTTGGCTACTGCGCTATTTCCTCAACTGATACTAAGTGTATTTTATTATCCCCACTAAGTGTATTTTATTATGCGCAGCCGAAACATTTATTATAATTTTCTTATAATATTATTTAGTAGAACCACAAAAATAAACTATTTATAATTCTAATATTTCATATAATAAAAGAGAAGTTAGAAATACATGCATAAAATATTTATGTAAAATATGTTTACCTAAATCTTGACATTACAAAACATTACAACTTAAAAAATATTTGAAAACACATTTTTAAAACGTTAAATATAATGGGATAAGTTCTCTTCTTTTTTTATTAAAAAGATGTTTTTTTAATGTTTTTTAACGTTTGGAAAAATATTTTTATTTTTAATAGTTAATAAACGTTTATTCTAACATTTAGAAAATATTTTTTTAATGTTAAATGTTAACATTTAGAAAAACGTTTTTAAATGTTAAAATACATGTTTATTAAATATAAAAAATAAAACATTCTTTCAAACGTAAAAAAACGTTATTTTAATGAAAAAATAGAACTTATCTCATCATTTTTAACGTTTTAAAAATGTCTTTTCAAATGTTTTTTTAAATATTGTTTTTTTAAATATTGTTTGCTCATTGGGTAACAGAAATAACTAGTAAATAAATAAAAAATAATATATTATATTCTAAATATTCGTAATATTTTTATTTATATTCGTAATATTTTTATTTATATTCCTAATATTTTTTAAATATTGCTATAATATTGCTGAAGTAATATTACAAATTAATGTTACTGCAATGTCTCTGCAACATTGCACTGCAATATGCAATGTTGCAATGTTATTATTATATAAAAATATATTTATAAGAATAGCAAACTTATCTTTTTATTCGAAAAAGAAATTCGTCTATAATATGGTAAATTAAACGTTATCATAACGTCATTTTGCAAAGTCATTTTGTCGTCTTAAAACATGACATTAAATACACATCCTTAAAGGATCCTTAAAGGACAAATGACATTACTGACCAATAATGACAACATATTGACGTTAAAATAACAGCTTGCTGCTTGGGTGATCTATACCAGTACACAGGGTGTCCCACAACTGGTAGAACACCCGTTAGGGATAGGTAGGGGGTGCAATTTGGAACTGAAAGTTCCTCTTCTATTTTTGGATTCGACAATTAGTTAAAGAGATATTAATTAATTAAGTATGTCAATCCCTTAGCATCCTGAGTGAGCACTCACAGACGTAGAACGCCGTGGGCTCCTCAAGGGCCCTGTTTATCCGTTTTTCTCCACTTTTTGTATACATATACTAAAATCATTCACGATACTCAACTACCGACATGCAGAAAACATTCAAGTCACCCACGCACTCGAAGGAAACATACCACACATCCCCCTCCGGCACATAAAGTGCAATCACTCCGCCCATTCGCACTAAAAAGATTCAAATTATCCACGCACTCATAACCGCACACAAAAACACGCACATATCACCCCCACACATTGAAAACTTGCCATCCCCTAGCCTCGGTCAGGTACCCATTCACTCATTTATTCATATTAATTTCTCTGTGATACAAAAAAGGGGAGAAACGGATAAGCAGGGCTCCTGAGGAGTCCACGGTGCCCTACGGTCCTGAACGCTCACACGGGGCGCTAAGGGATTGGCAGACTTAATTAATTAATATCTCATTAACTAATTGCTGGATCCAAAAATAGAAGAGAAACTTTCAGTTCCAAATTTCACTTCCTATCTACCCTTAACGGGTGTTCTGCCAGTCGTGGGACATCCTGCATACAAAAAGTTACTATTAGTAAAATTATTAATAAAAATATTAATTTGATTACTATAGTAGCCGTATATTCCATAATAAATTCATATAAATATTAACTATAAATATTAATTAAGTGATTTAAATTAAACGTTTTACATTTTAATTATCCTTATGAAAAAGTACTATTAGTGGCATTATTAGAACTATAGCACTAATGATATTTTCGCTATAGTGACACTATTAGTGTCACTATTAGTGACACTGTTAGTGGTAATAGTTCTAGTAGTTACTTTTAAAACGTTAAAAACAATGGGTTAAGTTCACTCTTTTTTATTAAAAAAACGTTTTTTCAAATGTTTTGGAAAAAAGTTTTTAAAATATTTAATAAACGTTTTTTGAATATTTATTAAACGGTTACGTGAACATTTATAAATATTATAAAAATATTTATAAAAATATAAATATTTTTCTCTTTTCTTGAATTTTTCTTAAATTCTCTACTTTATTGTTTCACACGCTACTTAATTCAATTTAAATTGTACTTCGAAAATTTGCTTACCATGATGTTGGAACTCGAGAACCTGAGACCTCTGCTTCTTGAATCGTTTACCTTATCCACTGCGCCACTGTCACTTTCACCGAGAGACACTTTTGTTATATATATATGGTATATCCATATACGAAAACAAATGATTTATTAAAATAGAAAAGAATAGATCTTTTTAAATGTAAAAAGTATGTTTGAAAAATAAATATTAAATCAATACTAAAGAAATGTTTATTTAAATATTATTTTAAATGTTTGATTAATGTAATACAATTATAATATTACATATATATACAAATATTATTTTAAATTATAATATTACATATACATATATACAAACATTATTTTAAATGTTTGATTAATGTAATACAAATATTTAATTAATATTAAATAAACGTTTCTTTAAATATTCTTTTAAATGTTTTATTTAATATCAAATAAACGTTAAATAAATGTTATATAAATATTTTTCTTAAATCTTTATTTTAAATGTTTAAGAAATGTTATATAAACGTTTAATAAATATTAAATAAATATTATTTTTACAATAAACTGTACAATGTAATATTGAAAAATAAATATTTAAAAAACGTTTAAAAACATTTGTGACGAGTCGCGTGCGACGTGCGCGCGGGCTCGTCACTCGAGGAGTTTCCCTTCGTGGGGAGGCCTTAGATGGCTCGCCGGTGTCCGGGATCGGAGGATCGGGAGGAGGGAATAATTGTCGCTCTGCGGAATACCAAAATAATCGTTTATTTAAGCGTTACACTGAGGTACGACGGACGCGGGCTTAGTCTAGGCGGACGCGCGGCTCTTCGGACGAGCGGTCGCGATCGCGGAATACAATTCGCGGAGGACGCGGTCGCGAACAGAGGATCGGCGGATGCGGACTTATTCTAGGCGGACGCGGGCTTAGTCTAGGCGGACGCGAGGCTCTTCGGACGAGCGGTCGGGGTCGCGGAATGACCCGGTTAGAGCGAAGGCGAGCTGGGGAGTCGGCAGCGACCGACGGAGACGGCGGACTCGCAACCCCAATTCCTCGCAGCCCGTATTCGCGCGGTAGGGTCGGGGTGCCGCGCGAGCACGGCGTCGAAAGGCGAGCACACCTTCGCGTAGCGGAGGTCGGGCTGCCGCGTGAGCACGGCATCGAAAGGCGGGCGCACCTTCGTATGGCGGAAGTCGGGGTGCCGCGTGAGCACGGCGTCGAGAGGCGAGCGCACCTTCGTATGGCCGAAGCCGGGATGCCGCGTGAGCACGGCGTCGAAAGGCGAGCGCACCTTCGTAATCGCTGTGGCTGGGACGGCCGCAGCGACGGGAGTCTTGCTGGTGCCGGGAGTGCCCGGCTTTTATACCCGCGTGAATCCGCGTCGCGCTGCCCCCACCTAGGGCGCTGCGACGTCGGATCACGTGCAGATGTGCGTAAGGCCGCGTGGCCATTAAAGTGGCGCTAAGCGCCGTGTACACCGACACGTCGGATGTTCGGGCGTGTCGGTGTGGTCGAGCCCTCAGGCGCGGGCTCAGTAACGCTTCGTTACACATTGTCTGTTAATTGGGTAGAAATGTAATTGTCATAGAAAATAAATTTTTGTACCTTATAAACGTATTCCTGTAATAATGAATTATCTTTCATAGTTTTTCTATAGTAATAATAAATTATACATATTTATACACATCAGCTCATCAAGTGTTACTTATAATACTCATATTACCACTATTGGCATTTGTAATGTCACTTCTGACATTACTGGTGTCACTAATAGTATCACTGTTACTAGTAGTATCACTATCGGGAACGTCCCAGATGTGCACATTGACAAACGGACACAGCCAACCACAACGCCGTATGATTAGAGATATTCTAGAGACTCTATAAACAAGGACATATGATTGGATGTGTCCGTTTGTTAATGTGCGCATCTGAGACTCATTCTCACTATCATCAGCACTAATAGTGTTACAATTAGTACTATTAATGTCACTACTAGTGACTTAGAGTCACTAACAGTGCCACTATTAACATTAATAGTGTCACTATCAGTATTAATAGTGTAACTAACAATGTCACTATTAGCACTAATAGTGTCACTATTAGCATCAATAGTGATACTACTAGCACTACTAGTGAAACTATTAGTGACATTTTACCACTAATAGTATTTTTTTGTAAGGATATTCTAGCAAAAATTTCCCTAACATTCCAGACAAAATAATATCTAAAATCGGGACATAGAACGTCTTAAAGATTATTTTTAAGATGTCTTTCAGACGATTTACGTATAAATATCTTTAAGGCGTCTTACAGATTATCTTTACGACGTCTCCATATAGCACACAAACGTTGAATCAACATTTCAGAAACGTTGTGTTGCGACATTGCAATGTTGCATCAATATTTTGAAATGTAAATTCAACGTTGAAAAGGCATTGTCGAAACGTCCAATGTCCGCTGAATTGCAATGTCTTGTAATTGAAATGTAATATTATCAAATATTGACTTAACATTGGCCGCGTTTAGCGTCAGAAAGTTTTTTTACAATTGTTGATAGTTTTCTATGCTAAGATTGGATTTTACATATTTATTGAAACACTAGTAAGCAAAGATTAAGAATACTGATAGATTTTCTTCATTATTCAACGTATAAAATATTAAAGTATTATTGTTGAATAGTTAATATAATATAATAATTTAATATAATAGTTAATAAGATATTTTGTACTAAAAAATATCAGGATAAAATGTAAAATATTCCGAAAAATAATCATATTTCGATTATTTACTCTCAATACGCAGAATAACTAAAGAAATCGATTTATTTAAGAATCGATTTATTTTAAAGGAACCATATTATTCGACATAAAAAATTAAATGTAAACTTGACATAATTTTAGCAAAGTTAAAGTGAATAGCATCATCAGACTATACAAATTGTTTGAAACTTTCGAGTTATAAAATAAAATAGATGGACCAATCAAAGTGCGCGACGCGGTAGGTGGAACATACGGTTCTCCGTGGCCAATGAAGAAAAGGAACGATTGCTCGCGGATCTATCATGCAGTGTTAGATCTGAAACGTAGACCTATGAGATAGGCCCGTGAGCAAGCGTCCATCTCCTTCGTCGGCTGCGGCAAGCCGTACGTCCCGCCTGCCGCCTCGCGCATTCTTATTAACCCATCTATTTTATTTAATAACTCCAAATTTTACGTAGTTGTTTAAAAAAAGACTAATTCCATTATATATCCTAATCTATTCTAGCTATATATTAGCTCTGGTATGGCACGAGTCAGACACCTTGTATATACAGGGTGTCTGACTCATACCGTACTAGAGCTAACATATAGCTAGAATAGGTCAGGGTAAATAATAGAATCGGTGTCTTTTTTTAAACAACCCCGTAAAATTTTGAGATATTAACGATAAAAGATTTCTACCGAGGAAAACGCGTTGCTAGGAGGCTGGCTCAGCTAGCCTGTCATGACGATGCTACAACGCGTACATCATTCGTCTCACTACAGCACACGTGCTGATTGGCCAGTGGGCTGCCGCTCGGTAAAATTCTTTTATCGTTATCTAATATCTCAAAATTTTATATAATTGTTTAAAAAAAGACACCGATTCCATTACTCATGCCGACCTATTCTAGCTATATATTAGTTCTGATATGGTGCGAGTCAGACCCTGTATATATAGGGTGTCCCGTGTAAGAAGGACCAAAAGAACAATGTAAGTAGAACACATAAAAGTGAACAAAAATTATACAGGCCATTTTTCAAACAACCACGTAAAATTTTGAAATATTAATTAAAATATTTGAGCATATCAGAGCGCGGCGACACGGCAGGCGGGACATACGGCTCGCCGCGGTCGGCGAAGAAAATGGATGATTGCTCGCGGGCCTATCTTATAGGCCAGAGAAGTGGGCCATTTGGCATACTGACAAGGGAGGTTAGGCAACCCGAAAATTCAGAAAATTCTGAAAAAATTTGTGCAAGTGGAGTAGTTCATCCGTAACACAAAACTATTTTTTTTTTCGTGCCATATTTAGGTTTAAAAGGGTGATATCACACCTTGAAAAAAATGCAGATTTGTTTTTTTCGCGTAATAAGTCCAGAACGGTGAGAGATATAAAAAAAAAAGTTTAAACAAAAGTTGCATCTCATTTTTATGTCTACAAAACTACGTACAGACAATTATCGAAAAATCCATTTTTTTCGAGTTACCCCTACCACCAACCCTTAAAATTAAGTTTTTGTACTGTGTAATTTTATGCAAAAATACTTCTCCACAACCTCTTTTCATACATCATAATCAATATATATGTGTTCTATTTTTTTTAATAAAAAAAAAACTAAATGAAAAATCTCTATTATCGAATTTGAAATCCGTTTTAGCAGTTTGAATTATTAAAATAGTTTCATAAAGCGATATTTAAATTATTATTTATATCAATTTCAGACAGCTTTCAATTATTTAAGCAAGACAGTATGTACTTACAACTACTTGAAAGATAAAACTAATTAAAACTAATCAATGACGTATATGAATCATAACAACAGCAACATACATACATTACTTGAAGTGTTATTTTATTACAATATTTTGTAAACCACACGATAAATAAGATATTGCATGAAGCTCTATCTTAACATTAAAGGACGCAGAGTCACGTATTGACGATAACCTTATCGAATGTTCCGATAATGCGAACGTATTTTATTCCTGATCATTAGTACATATTGGTAAGATAATCTGTAACGATATAATAATGTTACAATATTTAAATCATAATTTATATGAATTTCAAGCATCTTTCATTTATTAAAGCAAGACGGTTCGTATCTATTTTGAATGAATAAATGAATTAATTTAATTAATTCTGATTAATCCTGATACATAAAACATTTGCATTCGCTTTTTGTACATGCTTTGTTGTTTAATTATATATTGGAAGAGTTGTACTAGTACAAAACGGCAGATACACTAAACATTACGCAATATAATTGGTACAGTAATGATATTCTTCATAGAAATGTTTAAAACAGAAATACTCGCCACACCATGCACAGAGCATAAAAGCGGCCAGCCCACAAATACTACATTTAGGTATATGCTTTTCTTTCCTGAAGTAACAGAAATCTACAGGATTTTGAAATTCACCGGGATGCGTTTCTAGATATCCGCTTTTAAACCAAGCATATTGGAAAAGATTTTTGAATCTGGGCGAAGAAAGCTGATTATGAGTTAGTGATTGCAATTTAATTATTTCATTACGTGAGTGCAAATTGACATGTTTCTCTTGGAGAATTACATTATCCGAAAATGTTCGCACGAAATTTTTCCAAATCCGGAATTCAAACACATCTAAAGGCTGAATGAAGACCGTTGTCTTTTTTGGAATGGTTGAAAATTTTACTTCTTTGTCTTGTGGAATCAACTGCTCTAGCTGGCTCGGGCAGTGTCCCGTCCACGAGTCGAGTAGTAGCATGCTTTTCCGGCCAGTATTTGGTACATACACTTCGCTGAACCAAGTTTTGAAATGTTCAGACGTGAGTTTTCCTGATGACGGCGTTACAGGTATCTGTGCTATACTCGCAATTTGAAACGTAGTCGCTAACATGTTTATTACGTTTGCAACATTAATCAACGTCATTTTAAAGAGAAGTATATCAAGCAATGATCACTAACTTTTTTCAATAGAATGGTGATTGCTTGCAGTCGTAAATGACACTGGGAATAAGCTACTTCCTCGAGCATATTTATATCAATCAAAAGACGCAATTATCAATTAAAAAATTAAGCCGACATCTGCTCGATGACGCTTATCTTACCAATATGTACTAATGATGAGGAATAAAATACGTTCGCATTATCGGAACATTCGATTGCGACGGTAGGCCGTCGCTCCGGAAATGCCACGGATCTATGCTCGCCGCATGCCAAGTTCGCAAAAGAATAAATCAGAGATGGCGGGTTTTAAAATGTGTAATATTTATTATTATGCTTTTTAAAAACGAAACAGATAAGTAATTTACTGATATAACAAAATGTGAGGATGTATAGTGATACAATATAATAGAACTAGTTCGCC
>NW_022639507.1:120555-121645 GCF_010583005.1 Odontomachus brunneus | reverse complement strand
GAGTAGTTTACTAATATAACAAAATGTGAGGATGTATGGTGATATGATATAATATAACTAGTTTGTTGGACGGGACGTTGTCCCGAACGGCAGTGAGTTACACGCTGTGTTTCGTAGGGACGGTTCGCGGTACTTCGGTACCTCGCGTGTGTTCAGTCGCACTCGAGAGGTTGCTACTTAGGAGCCAGGAAGACCTGGTGGAGACGCGGCAGTCCGTATCCCTATCCTATGGTGAACCTCTAAGAACCGTCGCGGAAGATATCGATGTTCTTGGCGCGTGACGTAGTTACTCGGGGGATCGTTACGTAGGAGCCAGGAAGTCCTGGTGGAGACGCGGCAGTCCGCACTATTGTCCTATGATAACCTGGCTTCGGCGAGGAGTCTCGCCAAGGTGTAGTATAGGACGAGAAGCCTTGTCCTTGGAATAGCTTGGCGAGTAGGCTCGCCGATGGAGTGGTTACGACAATTCTTGTGGAAGTGTGGCTGGTAACGAGTATCCTCGTTAACGGAATAGATGCGAGTATACTCGCGGATAGCGACGAGAAGGCTCGTCTTCGGAGGCGAGAAGTCTCGCGGGCCTCGGTAGTCGGTTTGGAAGCGGATTGACTACCTCGGTGGAATCTCTCTTCGTTCGCGCGGCGTCGCGTAATATACTCTCTCGATTCAGAGTCGGGGTGCGGCGCGGCGCGGAAACGCTCCGTCGCGTGAAGTGGTGATAGATTTAGATGGCGCCTAGGCGCCGGTTTCCCGTCCGACTGATGTTCGGTCGGACGGGTTCGTGACGACTCGGTACTGAGCCGTCACACGATAAGGTTATCGTCAATACGTGACTCTGCGTCCTTTAATGTTAAGATAGAGCTTCATGCAATATCTTATTTATCGTGTGGTTTACAAAATATTGTAATAAAATAACACTTCAAGTAATGTATGTATGTTGCTGTTGTTATGATTCATATACGTCATTGATTAGTTTTAATTAGTTTTATCTTTTAAGTAGTTGTAAGTACATACTGTCTTGCTTAAATAATTGAAAGCTGTCTGAAATTGATATAAATAATAATTTAAATATCGCTTTATGAAACTATTTTAA
>NW_022639507.1:120340-120545 GCF_010583005.1 Odontomachus brunneus | reverse complement strand
GTGAGCAAGAAAGTCCTGTGCCGTTTTGCGATATTCGCAATAGTTTTTGAGAAATTAATTATTTTGTCTCAACAAATCAGCGTACAGAAGCGGCAGCGGAAAGAAAGATGCCTTCGGCCGACGTGCGATCGTGACACTCGTGAATCGCATCTCGCCGTGTCCCTCCGCCCATAGCTACGAGCATAGCGAGACGTGATACACTGAC
>NW_022639507.1:120166-120330 GCF_010583005.1 Odontomachus brunneus | reverse complement strand
TTTTCAGAATTTTCTGAATTTTCGGGTTGCCTAACCTCCCTTGTGAGATGAGTAGCTCCGTGTGTGCGTCCGTGTACGTGTGTACGTGTCTTCCATTTTCTTCGCCGACCGCTGCGAGTCGTATGTCCCGTCTGTCGCGTCGCGCTTTCTAATTTGTCCAACTG
>NW_022639507.1:112989-120156 GCF_010583005.1 Odontomachus brunneus | reverse complement strand
GCACATGTCGAAAAAACACTTTATCGCGTTCCATTTTTCACAAAGCAAAAGAAATTGTTGTTTAGGAAAATAATTGTGTATGCTGACTGAATGTTATCGAGAAATGTCGAAATTAATCACAAACTACCTGTTTCGTTAGTAATGACTACTAGAACTGTTTACATTGCCATCTAACATTTGCGGGCGGAAACTAAGTTAAGGTCCTAATATTTTAATTAATATCTCGAAATTTTACGTGGTTGTTTGAAAAATGACCTATACAATTTTTGTTCACTTTTATGTGTTTTACTTATATTTTTCTTTTGGTTCGTCTTACGCGAGACACCCTGTACATATGTATACAGGGTGTCCCGAATTTCCATGATGATCCTTGGTGAGAACGTAGAACGGATTGAAGTGAGCAAGAAAGTCCTGTGCCGTTTTGCGATATTCGCAATAGTTTTTGAGAAATTAATTATTTTGTCTCAACAAATCAGCGTACAGAAGCGGCAGCGGAAAGAAAGATGCCTTCGGCCGACGTGCGATCGTGACACTCGTGAATCGCATCTCGCCGTGTCCCTCCGCCCATAGCTACGAGCATAGCGAGACGTGATACACTGACACATGTGCATGACATATCCGTGTGTCGAATCGACGCCGAATCGAAGCGTGTCGCCGCTTCGGCTGCATACATATATGTGACAGCGAGCGGCGTGTAACATAAAATCATGTGCCCAAAGATAATTATCTTTCGTTTTCTCGACGTCGTGGTAGAAAAGTGATAGCGCGCGATTACATTTAGAAGATTATTTTATAAGATAGCTTACATTAAAACCGTAATGTATTCCTGTGATTAAACAAAAATAGAAAGAAAGAAAGCGATAGAAACTGAAAGGATTTGCAGAGAATCTAACTGTTCTCTATCGTAATTGTTTCTCTATGGTATCCTTTGCATGTATCGAATCTGCAAGAAATGAAGTCGTTTTCTATCGTGCTCTGTTAGGAAGGTATTAAATCGTTACTATGATAGAATTCTTAGAGACTTGTCATGTCCTATCGTTTTGTTCGAATTTATCATGAAAAAATCATTGGAAATCTGTCATAATTTATGGTGTATTAACGATGGGAGAAACTCAAGCTTCTTTATCGTATAAAGGAAATCTATCGTTCTCGATTGTGTACGAAGACTGCGCACAGTAGCACTAAAATGGGCAGGTGTTACTGTGCGCAATTACTTGGACCAAAGATTTAATGAACGCTGGATAGACCGAAGAGATCCTATCGCATGGCCTCCCTGGTCACCAGATTTATCTTCGTTTGACTTTTTTTATGGGGGCATATAAAAACTCTCATTTGAGACATCTATTGAAACAGAAGCAGAATTGGTAGCCCGAATTATTGCTGCAGCATATCAAATTCAGAGTATTCCTGCAGTCTTCGAGCGTGTGAGACAATCAATGTTTCGACGATGTCATTTTTGCGTTGAAGCAAATGGAGGAATTTTTGAACATTTATTATAAACTGAGCTAATCAATTGCGCATTTTTGTTCCGTTATTTTGTTCATTGTTTTTTAAAGATTGAAATATATATGTGTAGTTGAAATAAATTTAATTTTTCCACTTATATGTTTGTTTTTTATTAAAATCATAAAATTCCTATTTTGTACCCTGTAGTATTAAAACGAAGCGTTTTAGAAAAAAACATTATTAACAAAATATGTTTGTTTTTATGTCTTCTATTTCGCCTCAAAATTTGTCGGTCTAATTTTTTACACCCTGTATATACAAGTGGTTACCCTGTATATACCTGGTTCGATTAAAATGACTCACCCTGTATATACAGAGTGCCTCAAAATTGTAACACACTTCAACTTCAACTTCAATATTTGGCCTCTCTAGAGTTATGCTCCAACGCCATTATTCCGATTTATGATAATTTCGAGAGTAAAGTATTGGAGAATTCCAAGGCACGTTCCAAAAAATCATAAGGTCCGAGCTTGTTCGAACACATCTTATCGTGACCGCGATTAGGCCGGGACTAATTGTAACACACCAACTCCATAGGGGCGTAGAGCTAAGCGAGAGGATCAAAAAAGTCCTTTTCCATTTAGCGATAACGCGTCTAGTTTGTTAATAACCGCGTAAAGTTTGGCGTTTGTCACACCCATCACGGCCTATAGACGCTCTGCGGCGAGCTGTGTGCGTCAAGGCTGAGCGATAACGCGGCGCGTTCACCGTCGCCTCGCCGCGCTCCGGTAGCGTCAAAGCGTCAAAACGCCATTGCAGCAGTCAGCGCGAACCACGTTACCGCTCAGCCTGGACGCGCACAGCTTGCCGCGAAGCGTCTATTAACAAAATTACCTTTTAAAAAAAAAGTAAAAAAGGCGCCAAGTACACGCGTCTCACACACGCGCGCGCACACACACACACAATTCGTAAAAAAAATTGTAAAAGAATTCAATATAAAAATTTTATACGATGTCCTTATTCCTAAAAAAAAGACTTATTCCTAAAAAATAAACAAGTCAAAGATAATTATTCTGAGATGTATGAAAACAATCGTAAAAAAAAAAACAACACAAAAATTCCATACAACATTTCTGAAAAGACTCTAGAAAATATAAAAGAATATTGAGGAAAAATATTTAATTCCGTAAAAAAAAATTTAAATATTACTTTTTAATATCTTCTTTAAAAAATAGTGAAATCAAAAAGTTGCGCCAACTGGTAATGTAAAAATATGTACGAAACATACACAGAGAGAACGATTTGTTGGATCAAAGAAACGTTTCTTTGGAATGAATCAAACAAATATTTTGGTTGACCAAATAAAGTTTTGATTGACGCAACAAAAACATTTCATTGTAACTAAACTGCAACTAAATATTTGTTGCGTCAAACAAAACTTTGTTCGATCAATCAACAAATTTGTTTGATCCATTCCAAAGAAGTGTTTGTTTGATTCAACCAAATCGTTCTCTCTGTGTAACAAACGAAGCAGCAAAGAAAAAATAATAAATAATAAAAATAAAATTTAAAATAATTAAGAAATGTGAAAAATAAAATCAAGATTTAGACAAAAATACTTGGCGTGCCCAGAATGCATTAAAACAAAAGTCGCAATAGATTGTGCATTCCAATCTTCAGTGATTTTTTTATATATAAAAAAACATTAGAGCTAATGTATAGCTACCCTGATAGCAAAATGTCAGCAGTATGATAGTAGACTGACGGCAGATTCGATCAAAGAATTATAGCAGATTGGCATCAACTGTATGCACATTATGCCCACAATCTGCTGGCAGCGCCTGCCAAAATCATTTGATGGCAGACTGATCGCAGAAAATGTACAGATCCTGCCGTATGCAGTCTGATGGCAAATTGACGGCAGAAACGCAGCAGATCCTGCCGTGTGCAGACTGACGGCAGATTGGCGGCAGAAACGCAACAGATTCTGCCGTATGCAGTTTGACGGCAGATTGGTGGCAGAAACGCAGCAGATCCTGCCGTGCGCAGGCTGACGGCAAAAGCGCATCCAGACAACATAAAATATTTATAAAATTTATTTGATTATTTTATAAATACTTATCAAAATATTTCATAAATATTTTTGTGACCTTAGATTTAATATAGATCATAAATATTATAAAAATATTTATTAAAATATATATATTTTGACGCTATTTTCCTCGATCGAAATGCGCACAATATTCTGCCGCGTACGCGAATCTCTCGCCTACGGTCCTCACAAGCTGGATTGGACGCCAGGCACGGTTTCCCGTGCCCACAAAAGGGCTTGCGTAGGACTGCAAGAACACGCCACGCTTCCGCGACAGGTAAACTCAGATATATAATTTAAGTCGGAGAAGGTTCAGGATTTGGGAGACGCGCGGAGGAAAAATTATTACAGATAGATTAGCGTATTCGACAGCTTTATTACTAATTCCCTTTCGATATGTTACTCGATACAATTGTATGCACGCTACGACACAAAGCTCACGGACTCTTCAGACGCTTGCGACGATACCGAACCGCCGGATCGAGAGCGAAAATATGGTACTTCGTTAGAGGTCACGGTCGCCTCTGACGAATGCGAAGGTCGGTTCTTTCTTCCCGTCTAGAGATTCCGCACCCAGCGGTCACCCCGCGAGGGCCCGACCGATAGTCGAGCGGCCCGGGAGCGGTGCACTTGGACACGGTGTATTTGGACACAGCCAATCACAGCACCGTGTGATTAGAGACATTTGTAGGGTCCCTTGGAACAGCGACTTGTGATTGGATTGTGTCCAATTGCCCCGTGTCCAACTGATATACATCCGAGCGGCCCACGTTACCAACTTTTGTCATCCAACGTGGGACCCACGATTTATCGTTGGAGAGATTCAGAATAGATATCGTTAGGATAATCGGGAAATTCAGAGCTCTCTTTCCGAGGCAAAGCGGTGCTCAGTTGTTTTTTTCTCTCTCTCTCGCTGCTTGCGTCTCTTTTGTGATTTCCGATTTACTTTTCTTTCGCATTAATCGGATATAGCGTTCGGTTGCCGACAGCTCTTTCTTTCTTTGTGTATTATTTTTCTTTGTTAGTGCGAGGCTGGAAAACGCCCGACGATTAAATATCTTGTTTATCTTCACGAGCGTCTTCTCAACAAAGACCTGGGATTTAAAATTTCTTGTGTACGCGTAACGGTGCTAGCGATGCATACCGTGCGTTGTCGCGACCCGTGTTTACTTTCGCGCGTCAAAATCATCTGGCGCCACACAACGGGTGTGTCGTCAAGAAAACGACTTGGCTGGCAATGAATCTCGCGTTATTCTCTTCGGTGGCATCGCGGCGGCGGACGGCGACTCGTGAAAGGTCGGAGAGCGATTTTCGGAGTTCGGTCGGCAAGTAGAGATCCGATTCGAGGTTGCCGTATCCGGCCATGGAGGGCAAGAATTTCGACGCGTGGATCCGCAATCTCACTATTGACCAGTTGCGTAGAGAAGCTGTCGTGCGGGGATTACAGACGGAGGACACCGTGCAGACCCTTCAAGCGCGCCTGTTGCGATACAACCGCGCAATGTGAAAAAATGTCGAGCGCAGCCCGCCATCCCCGATTCCGGATGAGGGGCTTTCGGGCGATGAGATCTTCGGGGTAGGCAAGGGAGCCGTGGGCAATACCGACGATACGGATTTAAAACATGTCGGGGAAGTCGTGGATGCCGCGCTGTCGTCGGAATACGCAGGACCAAAAATCGATCCCATATATTCTCCTCCATCCGGTATGCATCCATCGCCTGCGCCGAGACAGTTATATCGCGAACGCTTAACATCCGCGAGTGATGCGTACAATATTATGCGGCGATGGAGTTTGAGTTTTCCGGGGGCACGGACGTGGAAGCCTTCTTTCTGCCAATCGAGGAGGGACGCAAATTAATATCGATCGGAGATATCGATCTCTTCAAATGCCTTCCGTTTTTTTTTTATCGGGTATTACTTTACAGTGGTACCGCACAAAAAAAATCGCAATGGAGTTCGTCGTGCGAGTTCGAGGCGGTTTTACGCGCGTGTTTCGGGGACCCGGACTATCTGTTTGCACTTCAAGATGAGATAATGCGGCGGACTCAAGGAGAATACGAGTCTGTAGCTTATCCGATTATCTCATGTGCTTACTAGTACTCTTCGGGAAGCTATCGCCGCCGTCGAGCCTCGTAGAGCAGTTAAATTACGCTCACCGTAATATGCTGCCGAGACTCCAAATTGCGGTACATCGAGATGATGTCATATCGTTTGATGGACTAGAACGACTAGTGGTGAAGGTAGAAAGAAGCTACCTCGCCGCTGGTCAGTATCGAGCGCCGCCGCCACCGGAGAGATCCTTATGCCCGGGTCTCGGATCTCTTATCGCCCACCCCCGCGTACCGCGCGCTCCGCGAGCGTGATGAATATGACTGAGTTGCCGGAATCGCGTTCGAGGAAAGTTAGCGGAGGTGGGGTTGTCACTCGTCCTCACTCCATCGCCACGCAGGATTGACCAGCAAGACAAAATAGGGACGGGAGGGTCAAAGAACCTGCACGTAGGACCGTTGGTGCCTCGCGAGGGGGAGCCGCAGGTTCGCGAGGATGGTGCGTCTTCCAGCACGGGCTGTGCTTGGTGTCGATTTTCTACCGAATTTCGGGATGGTGATCGATTTCGCGCGAAGGAATTGGTTTTTCCTAACTATAAAACCTTAGCGGTAGGAAATCCTACCGATCACTATCCGGCCGGAACGAGGGGGGTGAAGCATGTTGCGGGATCTTGAAGTTGACGGAAGACGAACAGGCGCGATTAAGAAAGTTTTTAAAGCAGACTGTACCGACAGCTGACGAGAGTCGGCGTAATCACGCTCACCGAGTAATATTGACGTCGGGACAAATAAACCTGTCAAAAGTATTATTTGGTGTCGCCAAGGGTCTAGGAGGCTATTCGCGAGGAGGTGGATCGGATGCTCGCGAACGGTATTATTGAGTCATCGGGAATCGAGCCCTATCGTGATGGTGAAAAAACCGAGCGGAAAATATCGTTTTTTTAGACTTTCGAAAAATCAATGCAGTATCGAAAAAGAACGCGCACCCGTTACCGAACATGACGGGAATACTATTAGATGCGCAACTAAGTTCCCGCTGTTTGTCAATAGATGGCTCCAGCAGTAAGTGCTGGTCGATTTTGACATATCCAAAACGTCATGAACCAAGCTTAGACATATGATAAACAAACCGCTTTGACACGTTAGTGATTTTGTTTTGGCATCATTTACTTTTAGTTGTGTGAAAATGTCTGATTTTGTGCCAAATAATCGTCATTTGCGGGAAGTGTTGATTTTCTTATTTCATTCGAAGAAAATGGCGGCTGAAGCGCATCGAGAGCTCCAAAAAGTTTACGGAGATGCTGCTCTAAGTGAAACAACGTGTCGTGATTGGTTTCGTCGCTTCAAAGACTGTGATTTCGATGTTGACTATCGTCCGCGTGAAGGAAGGCCAAAAACCTTCGAAGACTCTGAATTGGAGGCATTGTTCGATGAGGATCCGTGCCAAACGCAAGAACAGCTTGCTTCAGTATTAGGAGTTACCCGCCAAGCCATTTCCAAGCGATTGCATGCGTTGGAAATGATTCAAAAGCAAGGAACTTGGGTTCCTTATGATTTAAAGCCAAGGGACGTTGAGCGTCG
>NW_022639507.1:102066-112979 GCF_010583005.1 Odontomachus brunneus | reverse complement strand
ACGCTCAAATGGGAAGTCCTACCCCACCCGCCATATTCCCCAGATATTGCGCCGTCCGATTATTACTTGTTCCGTTCGATGGCACATGGTCTGGCTGATAAGCAGTTCCGCTCATATGAAGACATAAAAAAATGGCTTGATTCGTGGATAGCCTCACAAAACGAACGCTTTCACCGTAACGGTATTCGAGCTCTGCCAGAAAGATGGGAAAAAGTTGTAGCTAGCGATGGGCAATACTTTGAATGATTCATTTGTAACCATTTTTTCACAATAAAGTTGCATTTTCATAAAAAAAAAAAAAACAGCGAGAACTTAGTTGTGCATCTAATAGATAAGTTGCGTTCCGCCCGGTATATCTCTACGATTGACCTGAGCGAAGCGTATTTTTAAATACCGTTGGCGAAAGAAAGTCGAGAGATTACTGCGTTCTCGGTGCCGGAAAAGGGGCACTATCATTTCACGCGTATGCCGTATGGGCTGTCAGGGGCTCCTGCAACTTTCCAGCGATTGCTGGATAAGTTTATCGGTTCTGAAATGGAGCCCCATGCTTTCGCGTATCTCGACGACATAGTGATAGTGACTCCGATCTTCGAAGTACATCTAATTTGGCTGTCGCGCGTATTCGAAAAGATTAATTCCGCCGGCTTGACCATTAACCCTGATAAATGCGAGTTTTGTCAACCAGAAGTACGATATCTAGGTTTCGTTGTGCATCGCGATGATCTTAAAGTCGATCCGGAGAAAATAGAGCTAATTCTAAAGTACCTGATGCCCAGGAATCTGAAACAATTACGTCGATTCTTGGGCATGGCGTTGTAGTATCGTAGATTTCTGCCGGAATTCGCTATCGTTAGTGAATCTCTAACTCGCTTAACAAAAAAGAGCTATCGTTGGAAGTGAGGTGAAAAACAGAGTGTCGCATTCGCGGAAATTTGCTCTCGCTTGACCACTACTCCCATATTAGCGTGCCCGAATTTCGACGTTTCGTTCGTTTTGCAGACTGACGCCAGTACCGTGGGGTTAGGCGCAGTATTGACGCAATCGGTTGACCGTGCTGAGCGCGTCATCGTTTACGCGAGTCGTATACTTAGCGAAATGGAGCATAAATATGGTACAACCAAACTTGTCTAGCTGTCGTGTAGGTTATTAAGAAATTTCGTTCGTATTTAGAGAGCTATAGATTCACCGTGATTACCGACCACAGATTAGCAATCTTCGCTGGTTGCATAATTTACGCAATCCGGCGGGTCGGCTAGCGTGATAGGCCCTGGAACTTTTGAAATATGATTACGAAATAGTTCACCGAAAGGGAGCGATGCATCATGTTCCCGATGCATCGTCGATAATACACGAAGACGTTTCCAAGATCCCTATTACCGCGACGGCGATGGGCGAGAGCAAGGAAATCGACGAAATCGCGGAACCCACGGATCAGTGGTATAAGAATCAATTTCGTGCGGTGATTGACAATCCTAAGCGATTTCCGACATGGCAAATTGTCGACAACCACCTGTACTTTTTGCGACCGAAACGGGTAGTGTCAGATATAGTGGAGAACCTCGATCGGTGGAAATGGGTGCTACCGATCGAATTACCTAATGAAGCTCTCGCCGAAGCTCATAGTTATGCGCAAGTTGGTCATTTAGGAGTCGAAAAGATCTACCATCGTCTTGCCGTCACTTATTTTTGGCCAAACATGTTTCGTGCTGTCGTTGATTTTGTGAAAAGGTGCGATATTTGTCAGAGGACGAAGGTGGAGCAACAGACTCTCGCGGGGTTAATGGGACGCAGTGTTATCGAAGGACCCTAGACAGTTGTCGCTGCCGATATAATGGGCCTGTTGCCGCGCAGCAAGGCCGGCTACTCATATTTATTAGTGTTACAGGACCTATTTACGAAATGGGTAGAGTGCCGAGCCTTGCGTAGTGCGAACGGAAAGCTTATTCGAGAGGCTTTCTACGATCTGTTGGTATCTCGTTGGGGAACACCTCGAGTCCTTATGACGGATAACGGCACCGAGTTCGTAAACAAGGAGATAAAAATTTTCACGAAGGAGAACGGGATAAAGCACACTACCATTCCTCCGTATCATTCGCAGTCAAATTCGGTCGAGCGTGTGAACCGCGTCTTGAAGGGTATGATGGTTGCGTTTCTCGATAGGGACCACCGAGACTGGGACGCTTATCTCAAAAATTTTCGTTTAGCGTACAATACCGCAAACCATTCATCGATCGGCTCCCCAGTGTTCTTAAATCTTGGTCGTGAGTTAGAGCCAGCCAAGTCGTTAAAGCATCGATAAAACGGAGATCTAGTGATCGAATCTCAGGATGGTGGACACTCTCCGGGAAGGTGGACCGACCGAAAAAGCTGCCGTTGCTCGAATGAGTTAACGAAAATCTCGAGCAGGCATACTAGCGAAAGTCGGCTCATTATAATCTGAGAAGACGTGCGCGAACATTCAAAGCCGGCGATCTAGTATGGAAGTAACAACACGTGTTGTTTTCGGCGGCGAGCCACACTGCAGCCAAATTGGCATCAAAATTTCATGGGCCTTTTAAAATTAGTCACATGAGATCGACTGTGATGTATGAGCTTGTGCGGCTGAACGGAAGTTCAGTGCGTAAAACCCACATTCAGGACCTTAAGCCTTATATTGCACCCAATCCGACTTAGGTCCATTAACGGGATACGGAGAGGCTGTCGAGATGTCGGAAACGCATCGACGTTGGAAGGAATTTAGGAGACGGCATCGACCGATATTCCTCACCATCAGGAGGGAACATCCAGGATTTTGGGCAGATGCCGCTGATTTGTGGACTTGCCATTGGCGAAAGACAGTGACCACAATGGGGGCTGTCGTGCGTGAGGTGCCACCTTCGCGAGACGCGTCTACGCAGGTCGACGACATTGACCCCATCCTGTGCGACCAGACCATCCTGGGATCCAGACTATCAGGTTCTGGGATCTCTTCGGGGACATCGAGGCTCGACAAAGTGCGGAAGAGAAGCACGAGAGCCGCAAACAGGTTCCACGGGACGCGAGTCGCAACCGGGACGGGGTGTCCTCAGTACCCAGCCCTTCGACGTCGCAGCAGCCGGCGGGCGAGGCAGGACAATCCTCCTCGTCGCGGCGGTCAGACGGGTGGTGAAATTGTTGGAACCGAGGACACCGAGTGTCCGCACCCCCGCACTAATGATTTATGTTTCCGGTGTGAAAAACTCGGGACCACTTTCCGCGACTGTCGCCGTTGTCGCGACAAATGGCGGGAACAGGGACCATATGTCCCAGAGCCACTTAGGCCGGAACAAGCGGGACAAATAGGGAGAAAACAGAGTTCATTTAATATTTTTCTTTATTTTATTATTTGGTGGTCGGGAATTATTTTTTTTGTTTTTGGTCTCTCATGTATTTTTTTTTAATTATTTCGTTCATTTATCGAGCTATTGAGAACCGCCGATTTTGTGAATAGCTACCGGAAAGTGGTACGTGTTGTCGTAGGCGCCGGTGAATTTTAGTTGTGAAAAGTATCTGTTGAGAGACAGTAAATATAGTACAAATTATTTTTGGTGAAAATAGCTCGTTTATTTGGTGATACCCTACACTACCGATCCTTACACTAGGACCCTACTATTCCCTGCGCAGAGGAGCAGAACGTCGCAATATTTCATTTGATGATAGATGTTCGAGAAGGCGAACATCTCTGTAACATTGATTTTGGTGAGCGACGATTACCGACCGTGCCGGGGGAGAAGCTGTCGATGAAAAACGGACAGGTATGAACGGGCAACCGTGCCAACCTGTGTGGAAGACTTTCTCGGACCTTCTCGGGAGGGGAGGGGAGTTGTGACGTGGCGGCTAACGAGCGCCCGTCACAAGGTAGCGTAGGAAATAATATGAGCTGTCGCAATTTCGGATTACCGCGGGTCTCGTCCCTTCTCAACTCGGTTGGAAGGGGGGCGGGAGAAAGACCAGGAGGACAACCCGCGTAAGTAAATCTTTGTAGGAAATGGCGAATGCTCCAGCGAACCGAAGACAGAAGGAGGAACAGCCGACGAGGAAGGAACCGAGATCACGGAAGACATCTCGTCGACAGAGCTAAGAGGAAGTCGTGACAACTACAGGTGAATACCTTCCAATTATAAATTATATCGCGAAAGGACAGTACACCTGTCGTAGCGGAGATTATTCGTCCGCAAGTATCAAGAAGCTGTTAGCCGCGGGAGAAAGGTCTTGAAGGACATGGCGGGCTCAAGTACAGACGGGTCAAACAGAAACACCACGATATGTCAAGAAAGTCGAACCGAGGCCGAAAGGACGATAAGACTCCCAGGACAAACGCGGCGATCCGCGAAGCCGAAGAGCAAAGCGGATGAGACCGAAAGCTACCGAATCCGCGGACGAAAACAAGTGGGGAAACCATATTTTGAGAAGAGGCTCTCGAAACAAAGAACACTCCTCGTACCGGCGAACGTACGAATATCTTTGTCGTAGAATTGTCAAACCATTATAAATCGAGCTTTGCGCGTCATAACCCGCTGTCGATGGTACCAAAAGCGGACCTCGAGCGGACGACATAACTACCGAGCAGGCGACGTAACTTCCGAGCGGACATGCGAACTACCAGGCAGTCAGCGACGGAGGAACGACGAGGCGATTCAGCACATGAGCACTGCGGTGAATATTGTAAGGTTATCCTCGTTTATATCAGCCGTGTCCATAGTCTTAGTCGGGGAAACCGTGGCCAGTGAAATACCTATCAGAGAGACTGGTGCGGGTGGAGCGGCCTACACTTTTTGTGTAATTCATGTTCGAACGAAAGTTGGTGACGTTTGCCGCTTGACTATCGGTTGGGTCCTCGCGAGGTGACCACTGGGTGCGGAATCTCTAGACGGTTATCGGTTAAGAAAGAACCGACCTTCGCGTTCGTCAGAGGCAACCGTGACCTCTGACGAAATACCATATTTTCGCTCTCGATTCGGCGGCTCGGTATTGTCGCAAGCGTCTTAAGAGTCCGCGAGTTTTATATCTTAGCGAGTATACAATTGTATCGAGTAACATATCGAAAGGGAATTAGTAATAAAGCTATCAAATACGCTAATCTGTCGAATAATTTTCCCTCCGCACGTCTCTCAAATCCTGAACCTTCTCCGACTTAAATTACATATCCGAGCTACCGGATCCTGTCGGACTCGCGGAAGCGAGTCGTGGCGTATTCTCGCAGTCCTACGCAAGCCCTTTTGTGGGCACGGGATCACAACCGTGCTTAGCATCCAATCAAGCTTATGAGGATCGTAGGCAAGAGACTCGCGTACGCGGCAGAATATTGTGCGCATTTCGATCAAGGAAAATAGCATCACAACATTTATATACACTTTTCTTTTTCTTGAATTTTTTTTAAATTTTTTACTTTATTGTTTCACACGCTACTTAATTCAAGTTAAATTATACTTCAAAAATTTGCTTACCATTGATGAGATTCGAATCTGAGACCTCTGGTTTTTGAGTCGTTCACCTTATCTACTGTACCACTGTTATTTTGACTGAGAGACGCTTCCTTGAAGTACTAAAAAGACGAAGATGAAGGGTATAAAAATGGCAGGATCTGCTGCGTTTCTGCTGCCAATCTGCCGTCAGACTGCACATGGTATGATCTGCTACGTTTTTGTCGCCAATCTGCCGTTAGACTGTACATAGCAGGATCTGCTGCGTTTCTACCGCCAATCTATCGTTGATCAGGTTGATAAGTAGGTTCTGTTTAAATTCTGCTATCAGTTTGCTATCAAACCTGTTTAATAGATCTTGTCTAAATACTGTTGAAATTATTGTGTACTACAGAGCCCGTAACAGTTCTAACGCCATTCTGTCTACAAAACCTGCAACAGGCGTTTGGCAAAATCTGTTTCCAGCAGACTTGGCTATTAGGGCTAGAATAAGTCGTCATGAGTAATGGAATCGGGGTATTTTTTTAAACAACCACTAAAATTTCGAGTTATTAAATAAAATAGATGAGCTAATAAGAACGTACGAGGCGGCAGGCGCGACGTACGGCTTGCCGCAGCCGGCGAAGAAAATAGACGCTTATTCGCGGGCCTATCTCACGTGCCCAGAGGTTTGCGTCTTAGATCTGAAATTGCGTGATAGACCCTCGAGCAATTGTTCCTTTTCTTTATTGGCCGCGATGAACTATATGTTTCGTCTGCCGCGTCGCGCGCTTTGATTAGCCCATCTATTTTATTTAATAACTTGAAATTTTACGTGATTGTTTAAAAAAAGAGACCGATTCCATTACTCACCCCGATTTATTCTAGCTATATATTAGCTCTGGTATAATGCGAGACAGACACCCTGTATATATGCAGGGTGATCCATTTTAATCCATTCAACCGAGTATTTCGAAAAATAAGACCGTCAGACAAAAATGTTTCAGACAAGAGTTGCATGATTATATGGGGCACATAAGACGGTGGCAATGAGTTGACCTCGAATAGTCGCTTGAAGGTGACGTCAAGGTCATCTTTAATTTCTTAAATGAGACCTCCTATTTTTCATTATACATTCTGTAGCTTACGTCGTAGGCTTTCCAAAACACTATAATTAAATATTTTTTTGTTAACAATTGTCTGAGATATTTATTTTGTTGTGACATTTTTAACGTGAGTCCCCTTGCCTCTCACGATTCGGGGTAGGGATGGGCGATACAGTAGAAAGTATCGATATTTCGTATCGAAACATATCGTAAATAAAAGTATCGATATATAAAAAATATCAGGTGGAATGTATCGATATTAGTGATATTGATATTATCGATATTATCTAACCTTTTTCAACATACCGCAATATAATTATAAATAATATTAATTTTATTTATGCATGAGTTGATATTGGGTGTACAACTTAATTCGGTCCGTTTTTTTGCTTGAAAAAAGCATTTATTTGAATGATAAAATGAATTAATACATTATTGAAAGTATTGTCCATCGCTAGCCACTACTTTTTCCCATCTTTCTGGCAATTTATGGATTCCGTCGCGGAAGAAGCGTTCATCTTTTGAAGCCAAGAATGAATCGAGCCAATTTTTGATACCCTGTTCTGAAGTGAAGTGTATTCCAGTCAAAGCGTTCTGCATCGATCGAAACAAATGGTAGTCGGAAGGGGCAAGGTCTGGGCTATAAGGCGGGTGAGCCAGAACTTCCCATCCGCTATTTTCCAAATAGTTTTTAACCGGAACAGCAACATGAGGCCGAGCGTTGTCATGGTGAAAGATTATGGACTCGTGTCTGGTCGCATATTCTGGACGTTTTTCGGCTATAGCTCGCTTTAAACGGATCAATTGTCGCCTGTAGAAGTCTCCCGTGATGATTTGACCAGGTTTTAGCAGCTCATAGTGAATCACACCCTTCTGATACCACCAAATACAGAGCATTACCTTGGCATCATGGATATTTGGCTTCGGCGTTGATGTTCCCGGTTGGCCGGGCTTTACATACGATTTTTTGCGTTTCGGGTTGTCGTAGTGAATCCATTTTTCGTCCCCGGTAATGATTCGATGCAGAAAAGACTTCTTTTTGTACCGTTCAAGCAACATTTCGGACATGCAAAATCGTCGTTCGATATCTCTCGGTTTCAATTCGTATGGGACCCAATTTCCTTGCTTTTGGATGTATCCCGCGGCTTTGAGTCGTTTCGAAATAGCTTGTTGAGTAACTTCCAATGTTCTTGCGAGCTCTTTTTGCGTTTGACACGAATCTTAATCGAGTAATGTTTCTAATTCTTCATCTTCAAACTTTTTCGGTTGACCCGAACGCTCTTTGTCTTCAACACTAAAATCACCACTTTGAAATCGTCGAAACCATTCTCTGCAAGATTTATCCGACGGTGCAGATTCACCATAAACTTCCACAAGCATTCGATGCGCTTCAGCTGCACTTTTCTTCCAATTGAAACAGAAAATCAAAACTTCCCGCAAATGGTGCTTATTTGGAACGAAACTCGACATTTTCAACGCAGTAAAAATTAAACTTGTTGTGCAAAACTCAAAGGCTTGTAAACAATATTTGATTGACAGATGTTGACACTTCACGATGCAGCAAAAATCAGCTGTCGCCGTCAACCATTTATAGCACCTAGAACCATCTTTTGAAAACGGACCGAACTAAGTTGTATACCCAATATATTGGTGTTTAACATATGATTACATACATTACATTAATGTTACGTACCTATAGTATAACGTTATTATATTGTAACTTATATTGTAACATGTTGAGGAAGTTTTCAATTTCGCGATCGCGCCAGAGGCGGGAGGGCAAACGTTACACTATAGGTACGTAACATTGTATGTAATCATATGTTAAACATCAATATATCAACTCATGCATAAATAAAATTAATATTATTTATATTTATATTGCGGTATGTTGAAAAAGGTTAGATAATATCGATAATATCAATATCACTAATATCGATACATTCCACCTGATATTTTCAATTTGTAAAAATACGTTACTATTCTCTTTCTTATTAAAAAAAATTCAACCAATAAAAAGTCAGTAGAAAGATCAGTGACCATACATTTATTTCCTTTTTCCAGATCTATTAACATAAAAGATCAAAGACATTTTGTACATTTCCGTCCAATAGAATATGTCAATCTACTTTACGGACTGTATCAGTGCTCATTTCTGGTTCCAGGGATTATTCAGTCAATACCAACATACCAACTTCAAGGAAAATATAGAGAAAATATAGAGTTTAGGCGAGATATCTGTTAGAGAACTTGTTTAGTTGTACATGGACTGTATCGATATTCCACCGATATAGTTACCATAGTTCGATATTCCTATCCAAATATTGATATATGTTAATATCGAAAGATAGAATATCGATACAAAATATCGATAATCAAGCCTACAAATATCGATATTTGAAATATCGATACTATATCGCCCATTCCTAATTCGGGGTGCTTCATTGACGGGAGTCATATTTCCTGTCAGAACTTCACGGACTTTCCTATCGAATAAATTCTTTGAAATTATCTCTGTTGACTCGAATACATAACATCGATCTGTTTTCGAAATGTCTAACCGTTTCAAGCACCACGAATCGTGAGAGACAAAGGGACTCACGTTAATCAAGCACTCCGAATCGTGAGAGGCAAGGGGACTCACATTAATCAAGCACCCGGAATCGTGAGAGGCAAGGGGACTCACGTTAAAAATGTCACGACAAAATGTTGTAACAACCGAACTCCGCGTGTCGGTTGGTGTCGATGCCACGGAATTATTCGCTCGCCGGAGTCCGGGTTCGTGAAATAAGATGACGCGGATTGGAATAACCAAAAATAACAAAACGATTTATTAAGCTTTGGTACAGAGTAGTCGCGTATTAGTGTACAGTTCTTCTGGGTGTCGGCGCCAGTTACCGGGTCGCGGTTTCGGTAGGCCGCGGCGGCTAAGACGGTAGGCAGAGCGTATAGTGCGAAGGCTAGGCTCGCCTTAGAGATTCGGCAGTCGCGATTTGTGCGCGACTCGCGTGGTCGGTCGCGGGGACCGCGCGGTGTCGGCGGTATCGAATCCGCGTCCTGGCACGGCACGCTGGCTTCGCGTTCTTGACGGAGACGCGCTCGCTTGCACGTCTGTGTCGCCGGTGACGAGATAGGGAGTGAGTAGTCGATGTATCGGCGTATTCACCCCCGATCTCGCTCGTCGAAAGGCTAAGAACAAGGGTCGATAAAGGTTGACAGAGCGCAGCTAACGTACTGGCTTCGATCCTTGTTTGCGAGGATGTGATATTTGGTAGGTTGAGGAAGCAGATACGAGTCGGTCGTAGGTCTTGTTCTCCGCTGTGTAGCATCGAGTTCGGTTGACGGTCCGGATCGGTCTGGTCTCGATTAATTTGGCGTCCCGGATTATATACTCGACGCCGCTTTGTCTCCGCTCTCTGTGCACGTGCTTGTCGCGTGCCCGCGACACTCGCTCTTGCTCGTTTCTTTTATGATACTGTTATCGTGTTGTCGCGCGTTCTTCGCTCGCTTTGTTTACGCGTTGTTTTGGTTAGGCCTGGCGGCGTTTAGGTTGGCGCAACGCGCCGGTGCACGGCCCGACTAATGGCCGGTCGGGCCGGAGTAGTGACGATGCAGGTGTGCATCGTCACAATGTTAAATATCTCAGACAATTGTTAACAAAAAAATACTTAATTATAGTGTTTTGGAAAGCTCTCGACGTAAGCTACAACAATGTGCAACGAAAAATAGAAAGTTTTATTTAAGAAACTGAAGATAACCTCATCTTGACATCATCTTCAAGCGACTATTTAAAGTCAATTCATTGACATCGTCTTATGTGCCCCATATAATCATGCAACTTTTGTCTGAAATTTTTGTCTGTCGGTCTTAGTTTTCAAAATATTCGGCTGGACCACCCTATACAGGGTGACCGAAATTTTTGTAACCGCGATTCGTTGCGGGTTTGAATCGCTTGTCGGATCGGGTTCGTGAGAGGCGGAATAATTGAGAAACAGTGTTTTAAGAAAATAATAATGAATAATATATTTAAAATACTAAGCTGATGATAATGACCATATACAGATCGAACAATACGTGTCGACGCCTTTGGTTTTGGTTGTTTGTATCGCCTGACAGAGGTTTGTTTAGACGCCGGTTTGTGTGAGGTAACGCGCGGTGCGCGGGACGCGGACGACGTCAGTGTCGCGTCTTCGCGAGTCTATTCTGTTGACGTTTCTTTCGGCGGCGTGTCTCTTAAGTGCGGTGGACACTTTTCCCAGCGATGTTAGCGGCGTTTCGGAATCATATAATGTTCGCGGTCGTTGAGATTGCAGCGTAGCTGCACGCGGGATATGGCGTTAGTGGCGCTCCCCTCGATCTCCTATCGCGGAGATTGGAATCGGTTCGG
>NW_022639507.1:101017-101985 GCF_010583005.1 Odontomachus brunneus | reverse complement strand
GGAGTGACTACAGTCGCCAATCGACGAACAGTAATCTACCAGGAGCGGAGTCGGTATCTCTTAGAGCGGATAATCGGAATCGGATTCTCCTTCGAGAGCGGTGGATCGGTTCTGATTCTCTTTCGAGAGCGGATGATTGAATCTCTCGATTACGATTACGCGGCATTTTATATACCTCGAATCTCGCTTGATTCGCTATTTACCGCGGTTGTTCGGCGGTCGCGCTGTTTACAATATTAGAGGACGCGCTGTCCTCTTGCGCTCCTGATTCGCGTTGTTCTGCGTTTCCTTGGTTTCGTGACGTAACGACATGCATTGTTACATCTTTCTTGACACAAATCGTAGGAAAGTAGAACGGATTAAAGGGAACAGAAAAGTCAAATACTATTTTGCGAAATTCGCAATAGTTTTCGAGTAATTATTTTGTCTGAACAAATAAGCGCTGGAGTCGGCGCGCGAACGTGATACACGCGAATCACGGCTTGCTGCGTTTTTCCGCCCATAGCTATACTATATCTTGTAGTTATAGTTACCATAGTAACAAGACACAGAGTAACTATTGGCAGAGGGACGCAGCGAGTCGCGATTTGCATGTATCACGATCGCGCGCCGACCTGAGCGCTTGTTTTCTCAGACAAAATAATTAATTACTCGAAAACTATTGCGAATTTCACAAAATGGTATGTGACTTTTCTATTCCGTTTAATCTGCTTTACTTTTCTACGATTTGTGTAAAAAAAAACTTTTGGACCCTGTATACAGGATGTCTGACTTATACCATACCAGAGTTAATATGTAACGCTATTTCGCGTTCGGTGCGGGATAAGCTGCGAGTCGGTGTGGTCCGGATTCGAGCAGATGTCAATAATAGTGAAGACAGTGGGATGGATATTATAATGATATATATTGTCGATTAGATGGCTATGTACAATGAGTATTTACAGGTTGATTCAACGCCGTTGGTTTAA
>NW_022639507.1:100581-101007 GCF_010583005.1 Odontomachus brunneus | reverse complement strand
ATGTACAATGAGTATTTACAGGTTGATTCGACGCCGTTGGTTTAGCGCGCGGGTTTTTGTGTTCGCGCGTGTTGATGTTCGCTGCGGCGGAGCTCGGGCTGCAGGGCCGCTGGCGGTCGCGGGACGCTGGCGGTCGCGTGACGCGTCGATCGTGTTGTGCTTGCGGCGCGATGTTGACGTTCGGATCTTTAATTTTGGTCGCGCGAGGAGAGCCGTTACTTGAGGAATAACACGGTCCTGCGTGCGCGATGCGTCGGATTTTTGCGGCGCGGTCGTGCGCTACGATGCGGTGCCGCGGGGATCGATTCCCCGGGATGGCGGCGCGGTTTTCGCGGAGGTTGACCTTACGAATCCAGTAAGGCGACGAATCGGTAATCAAGGGTGTAGACTTTACGAATCCAATAAGTCTACGCGGATGTCGACTTT
>NW_022639507.1:99258-100320 GCF_010583005.1 Odontomachus brunneus | reverse complement strand
ACGAGCCATATGTCTGGTATGTTTTCTTTGCCTGCCACGTTGCGCGCTGTGATTATGCCATCTATTTTATTTAATAACTCGAAATTTTAGGTGGTTGTTTAAAAAAAGACTCTAATTCCATTATATACCCTTATCTATTCTAGCTATATATTAGCTCTGGTATAACACGAGTCAGACACCATATGTATATACAGGGTGTCTGACTCGTACCGTACCAGAGCTAACATATAGCTAGAATAGGTCCAGGTGAGTACTCGGGCTGGCTCACAGGGCTGGCTCCGGTTGGATCACAGGGGTCGGATCGCGGTGGCCGCCGCGACCGAGCGCGTCCCCAGGTGGCGGATAGGGAAACGCCCACCAGATATGATGGGTACCTGTGAATAATTGCCCTTAACTGGGTGGGAATAAGCAGGCGCGGACCAATGGCGCCAGAGGATCTGGAGGCTGTGGAGGCATCAGGGGGTGAGAGCCTCGATGTCTATAAATCCACAGCTACTGAAGGACCTCTGGGACGGGGCGACGGGTGCCGCTCCTGATGATGCACCCAAATATCTCCGGGCAAGCCGGGCTCGTGAGCCCTGTGTAGGGCTACCGGCCTAGGATCGTGGGGCGCCGAATAAAGATCTCCACACTACACTCAACCCAAGGTACGCGTGCCGAAGGGTGAATGGCAGAGAGTGTTTAAACATGTCTGTCGTGAGCGGTCCTGTGGGGGCGTGGCCCCCACAGTATTACCCGGAAGTACCCTCCGTCCAAGGCTACAGGGGGCTCTGGCCGCGGAGTATTTTTGGCTCACCACACTCGTGGGATTAAGATGAATAATTTAACTGAAAACAATAATAATGATAACCCGCCTTCGGGCCGTGACGACCGACTGGATAGCTCTGTGGTCGGTGTCACACTAATTAAGGATAGGCCTTTAGTCCTGGGCGATTCTACCCTTCCTACCGCCGTAAGCGCTATTATACCTTCCAGCGCGATTTTCGTTCCTTGCGATTTTCGTTCCTTGCGACGAGAGAGAGAGAGAGAGAGAGAGAGAGAGAGAGAGAGAGAGAGAGAGAG
>NW_022639507.1:87785-96200 GCF_010583005.1 Odontomachus brunneus | reverse complement strand
GAGAGAGAGAGAGAGGGAGAGAGAGAGAGAGAGAGAGAGAGAGAGAGGGAGGAGAGCCTGTTCAGCTGGCTTTGATACGAGACGTGAATCAAAGCACTCCTTTAGTATCCAACGTGAGTGCGGAGAGTAATACTGCTGTCGAAGCGCAGCGAGAAGCGCGACGAGTATTAGTACTTGCTCTTCAGGATCCAGCTGATCTGGATGATCGGACTGAAGGTATTGCAGAGCGCAGGCCGGATGTTATGGCTAATGCGCAGTTTGTTCGGCCGGCTCTTGGGCAACTACGTGTTCCAGAGGCAATGAATGCTGGCTTCTCTCAGGACATCGATCATGACGGCGGAATGGGTATGACTCCGGTGGTCGAGTCTGCTGCACAACCGTCAGTTAATTGCGGTGATAGTATGACTATGGTGTCCAAGTCTGCAGCCATTGATTGTGATGCTTCGATGGTCGAGCTGTCCGATAGGATTGACCTTACTGGTCCTGATGTGTCGATGACTAAAATGGATTCAACTATCACAAAGTTGCCACTATCCAAGAATCAAACTCTTCTGGATACTATTGATTTGACCGCAGACTCACATACGCTTCGACAAGGATATGAGCTTCCTAAACCGCAACGTATTATGAATAAGAAGCGTAAAATTAGAACGTCACCTGATATGGATATCTTTCCTGATGAGGAGAATGATTTTACAGTTACTGGAGCTTCCACTGTTAAAGTGGATAAAAGGAAAAAACGAGTAATAATCAAAAGTGCTAAAGTTAAGAAAACATCCGTTAAAGGTGCTAAAGGAAATAGAGGCAGTAAACATTCTGACTCTGATCCTATGGATGGAATATCAAGCTTAGTTGCCCGAGGTGGTAATCGCATAGGATCTAGGACTAAGCCTGTTGTGGGGAAGGACAGTGATGTGTCCACTATTTGCAATACTCGAGGGTGGGGACTTCATGATGCAAGCTATGACCCACCCATTTGTGAGAAAGGAAGCGATGCGTTGTCGACTATTCCTCCTCCTCCGCCCTCATCGATTAGACCGGAGCTGAACTTACTTGGAGATCCTATTTGTATCTCGTCTGAGAATCGTGATGTTTCTACATATAATATACGTGGACACACTGGAAAACTTTCCGCACGTTTAGTACGTCATTTAAGTTCAATATGGATTCTATTGTTAAACCAAGAAGAAATAGGAATTCCTCTATATCATCTGGAGACGAGGATGACGCGCGCAAAAGCGCGTTTTCTAAAATTCTAGAGGAAGAAGAATTTCCTGAGTATGTACAGATGAATGCTGTTCAACTAGGAGCACGTATAACTCGTATATTGAGAGAATTGGACGATCAACGTGTCAAAAGTAAAAACATCAAGGGCACAGTCATACGGGTTATAAAGGACCGAATGCGACATCTTATGGGAGCAACGAAACAGCTAGCTATTAATGCTGAATTTAAAGGTGATCCTCATTATATTCAAATGAGAAATAAGGAGCTCTCTGTAAAACTTCAAAAGGTGAAAGATGAAAATGCCAGACTACGGGCAGAAGTTCAAAGATCTAGGCGTCTACCTAGTATACATGATTCCAGAAAAGATAATTCACAAGTATCCTCCAAGTCAGTTCAAGACGATGGAGAACAACATATGGATCCATCACCCCCCCAAGTGATTTATTCGACATGTGATGAGAGACCTGAGTCTTCTGTAGCGACTAAAGAGCAAGCAATTAGGAACATGATACAACAATGCTCGGACATGATTAAAAATATGATTCAGTTGAGGGCTGAATTACGCAAGGATCTTGCAGATGGTGAATATATCACTGCAACAGAGGCTGAATACCGTAAAATGCGATCTCCTTGACAGCGTCGGGTTATTAAAAGATTAACTCAACTAGGGACTACATCGATTGATGAACCCTCTGCTGCACGAAAGGATCTTAGGATAGTGTCTGATGTACAACTAGTGCCTCCTCATACTTCTATGGATGTTACGCCGGAGCTGCAACAACCACTTCCTCCAAAGCCAACTTGGTCTGAGATTGTTAAGCGTGGACGCAAACAAGCTGTTGCGAAGGC
The DNA here is from genome assembly GCF_010583005.1 of Odontomachus brunneus. Taxonomy (NCBI): domain Eukaryota; kingdom Metazoa; phylum Arthropoda; class Insecta; order Hymenoptera; family Formicidae; genus Odontomachus; species Odontomachus brunneus. The sequence continues at coordinate 94,124 of NW_022639507.1, read as the reverse complement.
GAATGGAAATAAGATCTCCGAACAGAAGAAGGTCCCTGTGGGGGCTAGAACGCGTAGTTCATCACGAAAACGCTTGCCACGAAACTCGGATATTACAATTAGCAGTCAAAACTCGAATATGCCTACACATGTGTTGCTGAAAAAAGTACGTGACAATATTAGCCTGCAAGAAATAGGAACGCACTAAGATCCGCAAAACTGCGAATGGCAGCACACTCGTTACGGTTTTGGGTCCTGATGCAGCAAGTAAAGCTGACGTATTGGCTGTGAAAGTACGTGAACTTGTACAAAATGATGCAAGGGTAACTAAACCAATTAAACGTGCGGACATAAAACTTGTAAGTATTGATAATTCCATTAACAAGGAAGAAATCGCTTGTGTAATAGCAGAAATAGGTCAACTTAACTTAGATGATGTACGTATAGGAGATCTGCAGCTAATGAGAAGCGGCATGGGCATTGCGTGGGTAAACATATCTCTGTCTGCTGCTATTAAGATCTCTGAATTGGGTAGTATAAGGCTATGATGGACTAGTGTCAGGGTTGTCTTGTTGGAGCCTAAGCCGGTCCAATGTTATAAGTGTTGGCATTATGGCCACGTCTAACTAATATGCCCACGCACAAAAAAACGTGTTAGATTATGCTTCAAATGTAGCAGTAAGGAACACACGGCTAAGATGTGTACTGCTGCTACATTTCATTGTGTGGTCTGCCAAGTTAATAGTTTTCAGTATAATCACCGCATGGGTGGAGCTCAATGTAAGTCCATGCAACGTATGCAATCCGTACGGAGGATGGAAAACCTTGATAATAATGCTTAAGTTCGTCCAGATCAATTGGAATCGGAGCCGACCGGCGCAAGATGCGCTCATGCAGTATATGTTGGATGAGGGAATTACAATAGCTTTTGTTTCGGAGCCGAATAATGTTCCTCTGAATACTCGGTGGTTAGCTGACTTAAATGGGGATTCGGCTATTATGCATTGTAATGCAACTAAGCTGCGAACGCCGATACTTCTGTGTCGAGGCTATGTTATGGCTAAATGCGGTGATTTACATATTATGTCGTGTTATATATCACCGAATGTTACTGTTGACAAATTTATAGACTGGGTAGAAGAAGTATTGACAGCTCTTAAGAAATATGCGGGCTGTCATATTCTTTTGGCTGGTGATTTTAACGCTCGAGCCTCCCTGTGGGGATGGTAACGTGATACAACCAAAGGTGATATATTAAATGAGGCTATGGCAGAACTTGATTTTTGCCTGATTAATGTTGGTAATTATCCAACGTGATGATTATCAGACCCCAAGGGTCTTCCGTGATCGACCTTATATGGTCGAGTCCTGGCCTATTCGCCAAATTCTTCGATTGGAGAGTAGTAAACGGAGGAAATGGACTCTTTGTCTGACCATCTATATATTAGATTTACCCTGAATCCTAAGAGTTCCGTAGGATGGACTATTAGTCAGGATAAGTCCAATCTTTGCCCACATTGGGCGTGGAAAAAACAGAACAAAGATTTGTTTCAAGAGCCTCTGAATCTCTCTTCAACGCAAGAGTGGAGAGATGATCTGGACGTTAATGCAATGGCCTCTTGGCTGAATGACTCGATTAAGGAAACCTGTGATTGTTCTACACCAAGGCAAAAGACATTTAAGATTAAGAGCACATACTGGTGGTGCCAAAATGTTGCGGATGCGCGTAAGGCGCTGCATAAAGTCAATCGTGTCTTAGTGAGACTGAATAAAAATAAACGCGCATCCTCTGATAATAAACGGATGGTCCTCTTGGCAGTTAAAGAAAAGCGGAAAGCATATAAATTGGCTATTCTTAAGGCTAAAGACAGTTCCTGGAAGGAACTATTAGACACTCTCAATCATGATCCCTGGGGAAAGCCGTACAGGCTTGTCATGCAGAAAATTAAAGGCTTACTTGCTCCTATTACGGAGAACCTGGACATTAATAAGGTCCGTGAGATCATTTTTTATCTGTTTCCACGCCTTAATGATATTAATAGGCCTTATTGCCCTAAAAACCCTGGTCCTTTGGAGTGGGATGCAAGGGTTCATGCTGACGAGGTCAAGAGATTATTAGTTCCTATGTCGGGCAGTCCTGCACCTGGTCCGGATGGGTTGAAGGAAATAATATGGAAAAGTACGCCCTCTACCTTTATTCGGAAAATTGCGACTGTCATGACACGTTGCTTAGAGAAAAGAACTTTTCCTGCCTCTTGGAAGGTAGCAAAGTTGGTCTTACTGCCTAAATCGGTAGCGCTTGGGGCACTGCCCAAATATAGATCTATATGTCTAATTAACGACATTGCGAAAATCCTTGAGCGGGTAATATCCTCGAAACTACAGCGTGAATTGGTCGCGATGCCTAATGGTGGCCTTGCGGAATTGCAATTTGGGTTTCGACCGCAGAAGTCCACATTGGACGCTTTGTTTGAAGCCCGGAAATTCACAGAATAGGCAATTGAGGACAAATGCTGTACATTGGCTATTAGCTTGGACGTCCAGAATGCCTTTAATAGCATTCCATGAAGCGTTATTTTGAAACGCTTGAAAGCCAAGGGCTTTTCTGACTACTTAGTCAACATTATTGATAGTTACCTCAGTGATAGAGCTATACTATTTAAAGGTAATGATGGTCTGTACCATTGTGAATACATGTTAACGGGTGTACCTCAAGGGTCTGTCTTAGGTCCACTACTCTGGGTTATCACTTTTGACTGTGTTCTCGAATCGAACGTCAGTGAATCGTCTCGCGTAATTTGCTACGCTGACGATGCAATTATACTCGTTAGAGCTTATGATTACTTTATTACGATTGTTAAAGCAAACCGAGACACTGCGGTAGTTGTAGAATCAATACGTGAGTTAGGACTAGAAATAGCTGCGTACAAAACGGAAGCCTTGCTCTTGTGTGGATCTGTTGATGCCACATCTTTAGCAAGAATTCACATTGAGAAAGAGGATCTGATTATACAGTCCAAAATGAAGTATTTAGGTGTCGTTTTAGACACTAAGCTTACGTTTAAAAAGCACTTTCAGTATATACACGAGAAAGTTAACTTGGTTATCAAACAACTATGGAAGATATTACCCAACTTAAAGGGTCCTATTCAATCTAAAAGGACATTATATTTGCACGTGGTCCATTCTATCATTCTTTATGCCTCTCCTGTATGACATGATCGTTTTGTTCTAAAAGTCCTAAAAGTAACCAGCAAGCCTTAAATGCACTACAACGCATAAGGGCGATTAGAGTCATACAGGGATTCCGTACATTATCGTACCCTGCTGCATCGATTTTGGCGAAAGCTCCCCCAATTTATCTACTTAGTGCTAAGGCATTACGCCTTTATGTGCGGGAACGCTTCCTTTATGACACCAATGAATTTTCTCCCAAGGCTTGGGAAGAAGCTGTTACCACAACAAATCTCTTATTACAGAGACAATGGCATGCTCATTTAAGTAATCATATACTACCGAGCGTTAAACTTAGAAAAGCAATCTTACCTTTCTTCCAAGATTGGGTAAATTGCAAGCATACTTCATGTTCCTATACTTTGACTCAGTTATTAACTGGACATGGTAGCTTTAGCACCTTTCTGAAACGAATTCAGAAACGGAACACTGAGGCATGTCGTCACTGGGGTGTATATCAGTTGGACACGGGGTAATTGGACACAGTCCAATCACAAGTCGCTGTTCCAAGGGGCCCTACAAATGTCTCTAATCACACGGTGCTGTGATTGACTGTGTCCAAATGCATCGTGTCCAAGTGCATCGCTCCCTCGTCCAAGTGCACCGCTCCCTCGTCACTGTGCTTCCACAATAGATGATGTTGATCATACGCTCTTGAGGTGTCCGAATTGGAACTCACAGCGAGATGTGCTGATGGATGTGTTACAAAGGTGTACTAATACGTCTTTGTTTTATAAGAATTTGATAGCATGATCAAATCTCCTGAGGTTTGGAAGGCTGCCTCCGATTTTGCGCGGGAAGTGCTAACTCGTAAAGAGGCAGCAGAACGAAATAAGACTCCGACACCAACTCGGAGCAGTTCGTCGTCGGACTTAACATTGTAATGCATATTGCATTGACTTCTATCTATGATACATATTGCATCTCTGTGATATAACCTATATTAGGGTATTTATACATAGATATTTATACCTCTTGCTATTAGTTGAGAGTCCTCTCGTTTAAATATGCTTGGAGGTTACCTCCAGCAGAGTATTGATGCGTATGTAGGAATGAATAATTCAATATACGTTTTGTCCTTGTCCTTGTTCTTGTTTTGAGTATGTGTGTGTGTGTGTGTGTGTGTGTGTGTGTGTGTGTACATGTGTGGATGTGTGTGATGTGTGTGTATGTGTGTGTGTGTAAGTGAGTATGCATGCTGGCTGAATGATGATACTATACCTTAGTCCTGCAATATTTATTGCAGGAACTTCATTGTGATGCTTATGTGTGAATGTGAGAGCGTTAAAGCTCTCTTGAAAATATGTACATGTTAATGTGTCAATGTCCTTAGTTTAGGTCTCTAGGTAGACAATTAGGCAGAACCCAGCCTGAAGCAATACTCACGTAATTCCGGGCTGGGTTCAAGACGCCATCACTCTAGTCATTGAAAAACCGAGGTTAGAGTGAGTAATAGAATCGGTGTCTTTTTTTAAACAACCCCGTAAAATTTTGAGATATTAACGATAAAAGATTTCTACCGAGGAAAACGCGTTGCTAGGAGGCTGGCTCAGCTAGCCTATCATGACGATGCTACAACGCGTACATCGTTCGTCTCACTGCAGCACACGTGCTGATTGGCCAGTGGGCTACCGCTCGGTAAAATTTTTTTATCGTTAATATCTCAAAATTTTATGTAATTGTTTAGAAAAAGACACCGATTCTATTACTCATTCCGACTTATTCTAGCTATATGTTAGCTCTAGTATGGTACGAGTTAGACATCCTGTATATTATATCAATATTCGTCTTATGTTGAATGTTGTTATGTTGTTTCAATAGTTACCATTAAATATATCATAATATAGTTGGAATATTGGGATCGTTGCTTTGCTTGCATCGTTTGCTTATTGATATCGCTGATTATCAAAGTTAAGTAACGTTTATAGTGGTTAGGACATGGATGGTGTCGGGCCGCGTCGCCTTAGAATCCGAAGCCTACAGAAAAAGGGTACGCGAACATTTGGAGTATGTGTTGACAATCTTTGATTTTCAGCGCTCGCGAGACATGAGAGAAAATGAGAAATGTAAATTACTTTTTATATTTACATTTAACATTCCATTATAATGTTACTATAATGTTACATTGCAATATTTCTGAGGTCGCAAATTTCAACTGTAGTTTATTTAATTTCGCAACCTCTATGTAATGTTTCAGGATAATGTTTTTGCAACGTTCTTGCAACATTTCTGTACTATGTAATTATATAGGATGTCTCAGAACAATCCATGTTGCGAAAATATGTCAACACAGAATGATAGACAAGGCGCGTTGTTATCGACAAAACACGCGAAAGCTCAGGGACGGGTGGCGATGAGTGACGCCAAGTTAGAAGGGGTAGAGCCAGTAGAATAGCGCGCGGAGGGAGTGGAAAAAAGAGAAAGGGTGAGTCAGTGAATGAATGCAGGAACGAGCGAGTTGAGACAAAACGGCGTAGTAACATTGAGGCGGAGTTAGAAAAAGGGTTGATGGCTCGATTTCCTAAGAACCTGGAGTGGAACTAACGCGCAATTAAAAGTCGTTCAATGAATAAGCGAGTGGCGACTGAGGATGAAGAGAGGGGGAACGAAACGAGAGAAGGACTAGATTCCTTCGGGACAGCGAGAGAACAAACGCTGTAAGGTAAAGATTTCCAAGCCCATTCGGGGCGGAGTAATTATTAGGTGGTAAACTTAGTTTCTGCGGCTCACAGTTAGATGACGTTAGTTGTAGGTGTAATTTATTTTGACATCTGAAACTGGCTGCATTTTAGAGGTTAGACATTTGTCAATAAAATTCAGTGCGAAGAGATTCATTTAAGTGAGCAGTGCTATTTTTTCTTTTGATTAAATATGGAACGTGATAAGTTGTTTTTTCGACATGTGCTGCTTCATTACTTTGACTTGAAAAAAACTGCAGCTGCAGCTCATAAATTGCTTTTCGAAGCTTATGGCAATTATGCTCCATCGGAAAGAACATGCCAAGTATGGTTTCAGCGATTTAAGAGTGGTGATTTTGATGTCAATGATAAAGAACGCTCAGGCCAACCGAAAAAGTTTGAAGACACCGATTTGCAGGCATTATTGGACGAAAACTCTACTCAAACG
>NW_022639507.1:79921-83687 GCF_010583005.1 Odontomachus brunneus | reverse complement strand
AATCGACGTAAAGTCATGCTTTTGCACGACAACGCTCGACCACACGTTGCCAAAGCCGTCAAAGAAACACTGATGCAGCTCGAGTGGGAAGTTCTCCCGCACCCAGCGTATTCACCAGACTTAGCTCCTTCGGACTATTACTTGTTCCGGTCGATGCAGCACGGCTTGGTGGATACACACTTCAGAAATTACGAGGATGTGCGAAAATGGATCGACGAATGGATTGCATCAAAAGACCAATCGTTCTATCGTCGCGGAATCTACGCGTTGCCCGAAAGATGGGAAAAATGTATAGCTAGCGAGGGAAAATACTTCAATTAATGTATTTTTTGCTTTTGATGTCGAAATAAATGAGTTTTTTTAAACAAAAAAACCGCAGGAACCAAGTTTACCACCTAATAACTTCGAATAAATGTGATATTAAAAATCGGCGCAAAATAATTTAGAAAATAACGTGGCAGTTCCCGATGTACTCGTCTCGACGGTTGAGAGTGTTATGGCGTGACGCCGAACACGTGCTCGCGCACGTGAGTTATATGATCCGGCCGCGCGCCCCCCTAAGCGCCGCTCAGTCAGCGGCACGAGCGGACCGTTACGACGGTATGTTTACCTAGTGTAGAATGTAAAAACCAAACTGAGGTAACACGCGGCATCTTGACAATAACAACAATATAAGGGTGCTATTTCACGTGTCGTACGGATACGTACGGATACGTTTATTAGTTGGCGAATAGAGTATTTCTAAGTTCTCTGTTCATCAACCAATGAACTTCCAAAAAACTTGTACGACACGTGAAATATCAGCCTAAGAAGACAAGAGAGAGAGTGTGTTGGAGCGAGAGCATGGGTAGCTCAGTGGTATAGAACAATCGCCCGGCAAGCGAAAGACCCGAGTTTGAATCCCGGCCCAGCAAACTCCTGCTTCCGATATACTTTTCTCTCCGACTCTTAAACTAGCCTTTATGGAGTCTTGAGTTTTTTGAGAGCCTTTGCCTAGATATTGTTATTACCGATTATTCGATCATCATTATTTCGTTATTATCCACTCGCGGATATTATCATACGATTGTCAAGCAGATATTATTATCACTACCATTTAATATTCGAATATTATTACTTCTTTATTCGGTTCTTATATAATTTATGCGGTTATTATTTAATTATTGCTATTACGCGTAGGAAAGCAACTCGGGCGTGCCGTTACGATTTCTTTACCTCGTCTTTGTTCAGTTATTATTGTGTTGCCCAGTTATTATTATTCATTGTTATTACCGATCATTCGATATCGTAATTTAGTTATTATTGTACGGTTGTCGATCAGATATTATTATCACTACCATTTATTATTCGAATATTATTACTTTTCTATAATAATTATAATAATATCTGATCGACAATCGTATGATAATAGCCGCGAGCGGATAATAAGGAAATAGTAATGATCGAATAATCGATAATAACAATAAATAACAATAACTAGGCAACGATGATAATAGCTAAACAAAGACGAGATAAATTGTCGAAACGACATGCCCGAATGACTTTCCTATGCGTAATAGCAATAATTAAATAATAACCGAATAAATTAAATAATAAACGAATAAAGAAATAATAATACTCGAATATTAAATGATAGTGATAATAATATCTGCTCGATAATCGTGTGATAATATCCGAGTAAATAACGAAATAGTGATGATCGAATATTCGGTAATAACAATACCTCGACAACGACTCTAACAAAAACTCTACTCCACAAAGGCTAGATAAACGAACTGTCGTAACGTCTCGCTCATGTCGTTGACTGAGGAGAGCGCGCGCCCGGGTCATATCACATATATGCGCGAGCACGTGCTCGAGCGTCACGCCATGACACTCTCAACCGTCGAGACGAGCACATCGAGAGCTGCCGATGATCTAGTTTTACGATAATATCGCTGCCAGCTCGCTTACGTCGCGCCTACGTCGCGCCTTACTTCGTGCCTACGTCGCGCAGTCCGCTCATCAATGGTAAGACAAGAATAGAGCGATTGGACGTCTGTCTTTCTCTAACTTATTATCATTGTACGGAAGTACAACAGGCACGAACCAGACACATTTTACCGTTACCATCGCGAAAATACGCCTAACGAACGTAGTAAAGGCACACTTTCTTAGATGGCGCCTCGAAAATGCGCCTAGCTCTAGCCCTTGAGATCAGGTTAGTAGCCACTCTCATGCTTCTCTCTGCTGTTACCAACGATGAAGTACCATAGAGACTATCGTCGACCTCTGGTAAAATTTCGTGACTGTCATGAAACCCGTGGATAATCGCAGAGTGCTGACATTACCGACTGCCATTCGACACAATTACTTAGATACATGTATAGGCCACCCAAAATATTGACAATCATGTGAACTCTCGCTCAGACCGTTGGCATTTAATTCTCGTCAGTGACTTCATGTTTATTTGCATTGAGAATGATTAAAAGTGGATTACACTTTGGAATTATGTATTCCATCGGATAACTAATCGAACAATCTACAAATTTGCAATTCGCCGAATAACGAGACACATCCACTTTTTATTCCAATCGAATTTCACTTTCTATTTTCTCGTATCACGTGACGTTGTCCTTATTGGCATCGCGGTGACCGACAATGACAGCGGCGCGCCTGGTAACGCAACTAGCGTGTTAGCCGGGTAGTGTCGCCGATTGGTCAGCCGTGTGAGCATGGAAACCAATCGGCCAATTGCAGTTCGTCGTCACGCTTCGGTCCGCGGGACGCCGTATGCGCAGAAATCCCGTCTCTGGCTCCTGTCTGACATATATTATGCTCGATGCTAGGATTTTCCGTCGCAGCTGGCTGATAACGGCGTAACATCATGGCGGTTAGCGACAAGAAGCCGATGTCACGTCTAATGAAACTCGCCAACAAATTCAATTGCTTCTACCTGTCAGGTAAGTGAAAGCGGCGAGCCGTGCTCACACTATTCCGTATCGTCTCAATTGACACGTCTGCTGGTCGTATGATAGATAGGAACGCACGGCTACCATCCGTACGAACCGCCGAAAATATTGATTTCGAGTGTTGTATGACAAGATATACACTTCCTTTGACGTTTCCATTCGAAGTGACGAGTCAAATTTCGAGGAAATGTACGGCGCAATTAACGGCGAGTCGCGTGTGCTCCTCCCGTTTCTCTTGTTATCGTCGCTTGTTACGTGCCTCTCCCGAAAAGCAGCGGTTCTCGAACAGTCCTGAACTTTTTTTGTCAAGACAGATACAATCGACATTCCCTTTAGAGATGAAAGACCATTGTTCGGCGAGAGATTTAGACGTGTCGCGCATATTTCCGAATAGATCCGATTAACTGATTCCTATATTCGGATAACAGAACTGTGAAATGCCTATAAATTTATTGTATATTGTCTTATGCATACTACTTCTAAAGGAAAATGTTACTTAGTGACTATTCTGTATGATCTCTATGTGTTGTTGTATATGAGAGCTATAGTCATTAATGTGAATTATAATATTTCATTTGAGTATTATTATGTATATGCTTTTGTTTCTTAGGTTTTCATACAGGAGAATACAGAGCATTTGTTGTCGATGGGCAACAAGTTGGTCTTGTACGTCTAGATGTAATGAAGGAAATTTTAAACTATCCTCAAGTAAGTTTGTCCACTTTGCATTTTCTATTGACCTGTCAACTACCTAGTGGCATACACACACACACACACACACACACACACACACACACACACACACACACACACAC
>NW_022639507.1:79535-79646 GCF_010583005.1 Odontomachus brunneus | reverse complement strand
AGAAGTTTTTTTAGTACGAAATCTTATCTTTCTAACGCCATCTAGCGTAAACCGATCGCACTTATACAACGCGAGATACACATTCCTAAAGCCATCTATTGGAAAAATATA
>NW_022639507.1:78981-79342 GCF_010583005.1 Odontomachus brunneus | reverse complement strand
GCTAGATGGCGTTAGAAAGATAAGATTTCGTACTAAAAAAACTTCTCAGACAGTTTTATGATTGTTTGACTCAGTATTGTTTGAGCGCGCGTCAAAGATGGACACCAGCTAAAAGAAAATACGTCATATTTTACAGTTTTTCTTCGATAAAGACGAAAACGCAAGCCAGGCAGCTGAAAATGTGAATAGTGTTTATGGTCCTGATACTGTAACAGCCAATCACGCGCAATTTTGGTTTCGTCGATTCCGTTCCGGTAATTTTGATGTCAAAGATGCACCACGCTCTAGAAGACCAATTGTTGAAAATGTCGATAAAACAATGGAAATCGGAGTCTGACCGTCATGTAAGCACTGTTTCGAT
>NW_022639507.1:78750-78971 GCF_010583005.1 Odontomachus brunneus | reverse complement strand
AGCCGCCTGACTTGCGTTTTCGTCTTTATCGAAGAAAAACTGTAAAATATGACGTATTTTCTCTTTGCTGGTGTCCATCTTTGACGCGCGCTCAAACAATACATAAAACAATCATAAAACTATCTGAGAAGTTTTTTTAGTACGAAATCTTATCTTTCTAACGCCATCTAGCGTAAACCGATCGCACTTATACAACGCGAGATACACATTACTAAAGCCAT
>NW_022639507.1:74083-78740 GCF_010583005.1 Odontomachus brunneus | reverse complement strand
TGTGTGTTTGGTGGGATTGGCAGGGAATCATCCACTATGAGCTGCTCCCCTACGGCCAAACTCTTAATTCGGACCTGTACTGTCAACAATTGGACCGTCTGAAGGAATCAATCCCCCAGAAGCGGCCAGCTTTGGCTAATAGGAAAGGAATTGTGTTCCATCAGGACAACGCCAGGACACACACATCGATAGTGATTCGCCAGAAGCTCCGGGAGCTTGGTTGGGAGGTTCTTATGCATCCACCTTATAGTCCGGACCTGGCACCAAGTGATTACCACCTGTTCCTGTTTATGGCGAATGATTTTGCTGGTGAAAAATTCGCTTCAAGAGAAGCTTGTGAAAATCGACTGTCCCAGTTTTTTGCCAATAGGGACAAGGGTTTCTATGAGAGAGGCATAATGGAATTACCTTCAAAATGGCAACAAGTTATCGAACAAAACGGTGCATATTTGACCGAAATCGGATCATTCTAACTATGCTAAATAAAGTCTTCAATTTCATGCAAAAATAATGGATTTCTTTTTACTACGTCTTATATATGTACAATCAAGCAAAATCACTAGCTGTGAGATATACTAAGAAAGGTAAGAAGAGAAAAAATTTGTTTATATGTAAATAGAAGAATTAGAAAACATTATTTATTAAAAGAATGTTTTTTGCAGATACTTCTTCCATCACGAAGGTAAAGCATCTACGTCAAAATATCTAAATACAAATACCAAATACCAAAATTTAAATATGATATTGTGACGTGGCAGCCGTGGAGGCGCCCGTCTCAAGAATCCCGTACCGATTTAGCGAGAATGTTTTTCGCGTGTCGTGTCGCTAACGGTTTTTCGAGACCTGGCCGAATATCGCGTTCCGTCGAATGTTTATTGTGAAAATCTAGAACAAAGCGAGGAAGCGATTTTTGCGAGCGGAGCAGATGCGAAGGTCAGCGCGTCCCGAATTTTGTGCCCCTCGACGTCCCTTGCCGGCCACCAGGACGAGGAGAGGAGGACACCGAGGAGCGAGGATGCAGCGGACGACAACTAGCGAAGCCCTTACTAAGGTGAATCGCACTCTCGTACTTTGGTGGTTAAAATATATTATCGCGAATTATCGTGCGCTCAGCAATAGCGAATATTCTATCGCTGAGAAGCTATCGTAGTTATAACACAGTATCGCGCTTAGACGGATCAGCTGTGTTTACTTTTAGCGAAACAGCCGTCGTGAGGAACCCGGCAGAAAAAAACGGGAGAGCCGAGAGAGACAACAGGCGAACTCCCGATGTCAACAGTGTCTCGAGACGAAAAGTGTCTCGAGACAAGATTACCGAAATCTGCCGATTCTCGACGACCGATCACCACAGGACGAGGGGGGCAGCGACGAGGGAGGATCCGCGAGGATACGCGATCCTCCCAGGAAGAATCAGCTGGCAGCCTAACCGCGACCATTGCCGCGCGCAGACGAACGAATTGCGAGAGTACCGTACCGCCAGCGAGTGAGAGAGAGAGAGAGAGGAGAGAGAGAAAGGAGAGAGAGATAGGAGAGAGAGAGAGAGAGAGCGAGAGAGAGAGAGAGAGAGAGGGAGAGTGTAGTGAGAACGAGAGTGAGGGAACGAGGCGACGGGAGAGCGAGGAGAGAGAGAGAGAGCGAAGGGCGAGAGAGGACGAGAAAGCAGGGAGAGAGAGAGGATCGCCGCCGCCGCCGTCAACGCCGCCACCGCCGACGCAAGGGCCGTTGCCGAAAATTGTAAGATTGACCATCTGCTCCAAATATATTTGTGTCGCGTATCGTCCCGTATCGTGCCGTATCTCGTCCGCGGAGTGGTCGCGCGAGTAGAAAAGGCTCGCCCGAGGGAAACGCCCTCGGGCTTCGTGTAACGTTTCGCGAACTGTACCGTCTCGAGAGGAGCGTTGTCGTGACGACCTCCTCTCGTATACCGACTATCGGGACGTGCGAGAGTCCCCGAATAAACGTTTCATCATTATCAATATCGAGTCCAGTGATTTCGCCTTCTCCTAACACATCCCGTCTCCGACTTTAATTTAATAAGAGCTACCGGTCCCGACGGTTCCGGGACGCGCGCTTTTTCAGTAATAATTATTGACTCTCGCGTTTATCGAGGTGGTGCGGCCTTCCCGCATCTGGCGCCCAACTACCGCGGATAGTGGCGTGTCCGGGAACCGACGGCAATTTGTCGACGCGGCTAACAGGCGACTGTTTGCCGTCGCTCGCGAAATTCCGTTCGCGAGTAGCGTCGCAGTACATACACAAATATGCCTGTGATGATCGGAGAGTTTGTGTGAGAGAGGGCAGAATGACGTGTACGTTTACTGTGGTTTATTTAAATTTATATTTTTTAACTCTTAATTGATCGATATATTAAACATTTTAATAATTAAAAGACTCATAAATTTTTATGTTTCATAATAAAAAAATTGATGAGTAAAACATTATATAAAGTAATCATTTTGATTTTGATTATTTTCCGATCCTTACATATTCTATATACATATACTTATATATTTTATTCAAGCTGTTTTTTTATTTTAATCATTACTGTTTTTGCTACTTATACTACACTCTATATATAGCAAAAACAATAATGATCAAAATAAAAAAACAGATGGAATAAGATATCCTATATTCAAATCGACGGCAATTTTAATTCCTCAAAGGCGGGGTATGTTTTATAGAGGCGCTGGAAACACTGCTAACGCGAGAACAATAGGAGTTGATTGGCCCTGAAGGAACCTATATAAGAAGATTGGATCACAGGAAATTTAACTTGGTTAATGGACTTTGTTCCACAACTATTACAATAACAACTTCGCCGACCGCGGCCAGCCATATGTCCCGCTTGTCTTGTCACACGCTCTGATTTTCCCAACTATTTTAATTAATATCTCGAAATTTTATGTGGTTGTTTGAAAAATGACATCTACAATTTTTCACAATTTTTTTCACTTTTATCTGTTCTACTTATATTTTTCTCTTGGCATATCTTATGCGGGACACCCTGTATACAGGGTGTCTCAGAACAATCTACGAAGCTCTCATGAGAACGTAGAGCTGGTTAAAATAAATATAAAAGTCCGTTTTGCGATGTTCGTAATAATAACCGAGAAAATAATTACGAAAGATTAATGAAAAGCGAGTGCTGAACGGTAGAGGACTGTTCGAGTCACAGCGTAGCCCAATAATATAGCGTGCGGATGTCGACGCGAGGCGATTGGAAGACAACGCACCACTGCCTATATTTATACTGCTGCGTTCCTATGTCTTACCGCACCGTACCGAGGCAAGATGTAGGAGCACAGTGATACAAGTATAGGCAGTGGTACATTGTCTTCCAATCGCCACGCGCGACATCCGCGCGCTATATTACTGGGCTGCGCTGTGACTCGAGGGAGCGTCCCAGATGCGCACATTGACAAACGGACACAGTCAACCACAACGCTATATGATTAGAGATATTCTAGAGACTCTATAAACAATGACATATGATTGGATGTATCCGTTTGCGCAATGTGCGCATCTAGGACTCACTCTGACTCGAGCGGTCCGTCCTCTACCATTCAGTACACGATTTTCCTTAATCTTTCGTAATTAATTTCTTGGTTATTATTACGAATATCGCAAAACAGTATAGGACTTTTATGTTTATTTTAACCCATTCTACGTTCTCACAAGAGCTTCGTAGATTGTTTTGAGAGGTATAAAAGAAAAGAATTTCCTGGTTTTTTTTTTCATTAACTGGCTGAATATCAATATAAAACTTTCATAGTAATCATAAAAAAATAAATAAATAAAAAAGAGAAAAGAAAAGAAAGAAAAAGATTCCTCTTCCGTTAAGGATCCACCTCCTTTTGGCAGATGTCACCGACAATGCACTCTATTTCAACTGGCGATGGTCTCACTAGGCGGTGGAGAAGTGTTGAGGTTCTTACTTCTCAAAGAGAAACTAAAAATTAATGATGTCCAGTTATCACAGAGTAATACACTATCTCCTGTCTAATTCATGAGCAAAAGAAATACTTGTCCCGATAGAGATTTATGTTATATTGGTTAATAAGATGTTTAACTAGCACCTCACTCTAGCCTTGTAAGGCATCCACCCCGAGCGGGCTGGAAATAACCTCCGCCCGATGTAGGCCTCAAGAATAACCTCCGCCCCGCGTGGGCCTAAAAAATACGGCGTTAAAGCGCCGCCTCGAGTGGGTCTAGGAAACCTCTGCCCCGAGCGGGCCTTAAGAATACGTCGCCCCGAGTGAGCCCCAAAAAACCTCCACCCCGAACGGGCCCCAAATATACGCCATCCCGAGTGGGCCCAGAACCATCTTTGCCCCGAGTGGACTTTATATTAGGTGGTAAACTTAGTTCCTGCGGTTTTTTTGTTTAAAAAACTCATTTATTTCGACATCAAAAGCAAAAAATACATTAATCGAAGTATTTTCCCTCGCTAGCTATACATTTTTCCCATCTTTCGGGCAACGTGTAGATTCCGCGACGATAGAACGATTGGTCTTTTGATGCAATCCATTCGTCGATCCATTTTCGCACATCCTCGTAATTTCTGAAGTGTGTATCCACCAAGCCGTGCTGCATCGACCGGAACAAGTAATAGTCCGAAGGAGCTAAGTCTGGTGAATACGCTGGGTGCGGGAGAACT
>NW_022639507.1:69833-71785 GCF_010583005.1 Odontomachus brunneus | reverse complement strand
AGTTTTCGTCCAATAATGCCTGCAAATCGGTGTCTTCAAACTTTGTTGGCCTGAGCGTTCTTTATCATTGACATCAAAATCACCACTCTTAAATCGCTGAAACCATACTTGGCATGTTCTTTCCGATGGAACATAATTGCCATAAACTTCGAAAAGCAATTTATGAGCTGCAGCTGCAGTTTTTTTCAAGTCAAAGTAATGAAGCAGCACATGTCGAAAAAACAACTTATCACGTTCCATATTTAATCAAAAGAAAAAATAGCACTGCTCACTTAAATGAATCTCTTCGCACTGAATTTTATTGACAAATGTCTAACCTCTAAAATGCAGCCAGTTTCAGATGTCAAAATAAATTACACCTACAACTAACGTCATCTAACTGTGAGCCGCAGAAACTAAGTTTACCACCTAATATCATAATTTTTTCATTACGTATAGAAAAGCAACAGAGCGTGCCCTTACGATTTCTTTACCTCGTCTTTGTTCTTATTATCGCCGATGCACAGTTATTGTTATTCGTTGTTATTACCGATTATTCGATCATCGTTATTCAGTTAGTATCCACTTGCGGATCTCATCACATAATTGTCCAGCAGATATTATTATCACTATCATTTAATATTCGAATATTATTCTTTATTCGGTTCTTATTTAATTTATTCGGTTATTATTTAATTATTGCTTTTACACGTAGAAAAGCAACTCGGGCGTGCCATTACGATTTCTTTATCTCGTCTTTATTCAGTTATTATCGTCGTTGTTATTGTTATTCATTATTATTACCGATCATTCGATCATCGTTATTCAGTTATTATCCACTCGCGGATATTATCGTACGATTGTCGATTAGGTATTATTACTATTACCATTTATTATTCGAATATTATTACTTTTTTACAATAATTTTAATAATACCTGATGGACAATTGAATGATAATAGCCACGAGCGAATAATAAGGGAATAATAATAATCGAATAATCGGTAATAACAATGAATAACAATAACTAGGCAACAAGGATAATAACTGAACAAAGACGAGATAAAGAAATTGTCGTAACGACACGTCCGATTGGCTTTCCTATGCGTAAAAGCAATAATTAAACAATAACCGAATAAATTAAATAATAATCGAATAAAAAAATAACAATACTTGAATAATAAATGGTAATGATAATAATATCTGCTCGATAATCGTGTGATAATATCCACAAGTTGATAATAAGGGAATAATGATGATCAAATAATCGGTAATAACAATACCTGGGCAACGGCTCTAACAAAAATTCTAAGCTTAACAAAGGTTAGGTAAACCAACTGTCGTAGACCCGCTCAGGCTGCGGACAGCAGCGCTGTGCAGAGGGGAGCGCGCGGCTGGGTCATGTAAATGCGCGTGCTCGAGCATCACGTCATAACGCTATCAGCGGTCGAGGCGAGCGCATCGCGGGAGCTGTCGCGTTATTTTATAAATTATTTTGAGCCAATTTTTAATACCGCATTTTGAGTACGTCACAATTAAGACAATAATTAACACGAATTGAGACGCGTACTTATCACGTGAGCAGGTGTTGTGGGCTTTACCGCAGCGGGTAATTATCGCGTTTCATTTACTTTTTTACTTGTTAGATAGAGAAATGTCGCGATCGAGTTCCTCAATACGGATCAAATATTATCATCATCTATTTATTATTCGGATATTATTATTTCTTTATTCGGTTGTCATTTAACTATTTTTATTGCGTATTGGGAAGCAACTCGAACGTGCCGTTAGGACGATTTCCTTATCTCGTCTTGGTGTCGTGTGTAATTAATTGATACTACCGGACGTTATTATACGGTTATCGATCAGATATTATTATCATCATCTATTAATTAATTAATTAATCGGGTATTACTTCTTTATTCGGCTGTCGTTTAATTTTTTCTTATTGTGTATTGGGAAGGAACTCGGGCA
>NW_022639507.1:69618-69823 GCF_010583005.1 Odontomachus brunneus | reverse complement strand
ACTTTAACTCCGGGTAGCTCGCGTACAGTATTTGTCCCGGATTACGCACAGGTCGCTACCTAGACTCCTGGATCAGCAAAAACCTACCACCCTTCCCACCCCACTTGGCGGTTTTCCTTTTTTTTCTCCTCAAAATCTGCCTCCTCGTCCAGCACCTCCACCTATTCCTCCATCTTTCCCCCACGACCTACTTTTCACCCTCTTT
>NW_022639507.1:68094-69608 GCF_010583005.1 Odontomachus brunneus | reverse complement strand
GTCGCGATCGAGTTCCTCAATACGGATCAAATATTATCATCATCTATTTATTATTCGGATATTATTATTTCTTTATTCGGTTGTCATTTAACTATTTTTATTGCGTATTGGGAAGCAACTCGAACGTGCCGTTAGGACGATTTCCTTATCTCGTCTTGGTGTCGTGTGTAATTAATTGATACTACCGGACGTTATTATACGGTTATCGATCAGATATTATTATCATCATCTATTAATTAATTAATTAATCGGGTATTACTTCTTTATTCGGCTGTCGTTTAATTTTTTCTTATTGTGTATTGGGAAGGAACTCGGGCATGCCGTTACGACAATTTCTTTTCTTCGTTTTGTTGTCGCGTGTAACTAATTGATACTAAATTATTAAATTACTAAGTTAAATTAAATTTCTGTCATAGAGATGTAATAGCCGACGCAGTCACGCGGCTCTAGGAGATGCCATGTCTGGGGGATGCCGCACAGGAGGATTTGGCTCGTTTGAGTTCGAAGGTTTGGTTCGAAGGTGAGCTTCACTACTTTGTACTTATAATTAGAAATCCGATAAAATTAAAAATTTTCTTGTTTGAAATCGAGTTCCTTAATGCTTCCATTGTCGTGTAACTAATTAATACTCAATTAAATCTGTTTTTTGTTGCAGAGACGAGCACTCGACTCTAAGGGATGCTGCGCCGGAGGATTCGGCTCGGGCCTGGCAGAGTTGGCGTGAAGGTGAGTTTCACTGATTTAAATTCATAATTCCGATAAATTCGATAAAACTGAAAATTTTCTTGTTTGAAATCGAGTTCCTTAATGTCTCCATTGTCGTGTATAATAGTAAATAAAATCTGCTTTCTATCGCAGAGACGAAGCAGACGACCAGTTGACTTTTAGGAGCTGCTGCGCCAGAGGATCCGGCTCGGGCCCAGCGGGGTTAGCTCGAAGAGTTTTATTAATTAGCATTTGTAATTAGAATCCGACAAGATTGATAATTCTCTTGCTCGAAATTAAGTTAATAATTTGAATCAAATCAAAGATCGCGTTAAATCGTAATTATATGCGGGGAAAACTTTTTCTGAATAACATCACCACTTGAAAAATTTTGATTTGTTCTGATTAAGAGATTTATTTGAAATGTCGAGAAGAAGGAAAGTGGAATATTCCAAGTGTGAATGCATTCCAAAAAATTCTTTCAACGTAAAAAATATCGCGCTTATTTTTTTTTATCTTCAAACTTCTTCACTCAAATCGACATCAACGCACGAATCTAATCGGCGAAATGGCATTTTTCTGTTCCAGAAACAAAAGCAGAATGAGGCTACCCTGATCGGCGGTTTGGTGAGTCAAAACAAGAAACATATTGATAATAGAAAGACAACCAGTCTTTCGATATAGTGCATGCTTATGAATCAATGCGATTTACTTTGCTGTAGTTGTAGTATGCGTATGGGCCTTCCTGTAAAAAGCACCCTGCTCGAAACATTTGAAAGATCGCTTTTTTAAATAATAATTTAGTAATG
>NW_022639507.1:67666-68084 GCF_010583005.1 Odontomachus brunneus | reverse complement strand
TACGTCGTGTTGCGTTCTCTACCAGGACGTAACATCCCGACGTAACACATATTCTACATAAATTTGGTAAATAAATTTTCAAGTAGTTTTTTCCCAATGTACATATATTTATTACTTGATTAATTTAAATTATTGATTGGTCGACGATTTTTGTCGGAAAAAATTTTGATTAATTAAACCCCAATACTATCTAGTAGATGCTTAAAGTATTGAGCTCTGAACATACGCTCTGAACATTCAAAATTTTATAAAATTATTAATTTTTATTTGATGTAATCTTTCAGGTGTCTCGAGCAGTGCGCCAACGCGCAAAAAGGTTGCGCCACAAAAAATGCGCAATCATATCATCCGCATTAGATTTTCCGCCGGTCGTTAAGTTTCTCAATTTTCCCTCTCGTGTGAACCTGAATCGTGATTA
>NW_022639507.1:67574-67656 GCF_010583005.1 Odontomachus brunneus | reverse complement strand
CCGGACCTTATCCTTGGGATCAAAAGGAACCGCTGGATAACAAAAATTATATCTGTTACATTCTCTAACTTACGTTATCCGA
>NW_022639507.1:66172-67564 GCF_010583005.1 Odontomachus brunneus | reverse complement strand
ATGCTTAAAGTATTGAGCTCTGAACATACGCTCTGAACATTCAAAATTTTATAAAATTATTAATTTTTATTTGATGTAATCTTTCAGGTGTCTCGAGCAGTGCGCCAACGCGCAAAAAGGTTGCGCCACAAAAAATGCGCAATCATATCATCCGCATTAGATTTTCCGCCGGTCGTTAAGTTTCTCAATTTTCCCTCTCGTGTGAACCTGAATCGTGATTACATTTCATAAAGTAGAGTTCGTGCTTCGTTATTAAGTAAAATTCGATATCGTGCGACATCTGTGCGAAGCGATCTAACGTGATTATATAAACTGCTCGCAAAATTAATTTTACGATCATCGAATAATTTTCAGGTTTTAATTTTTTACTTAGAGTTAGAGTTTCCTAACGCGAGACATAATAGAAACAATGCTAGCGAGCGTTAATCCTTTGCGAAAAACGCGATGTACTCAAGTCAAACCTGTGATTAGTTATTTGTTTACTTACACGGCGCGCGACAAGTTCCATCAAACGAAGACAGTCTCACGCGTTAAAATTTTTTTCGCTTGCATTTTGAATAAAATCTTTATCGTCACAATTTTCATAGTTTTTGATTTTTCATTTACGCTCGCGTTCGCGATGATTAATTCGATAGGTTTGCGAATTTCACCCGGTCATATTTGCCAATGAGTCGCGAGCTAACTTCGCAGAAATATTGCGGAGTTATTATCCGCAAAAGTATTGCGGAATTGTCTTCGCAAAAATATTGCGGAATTGTCTTCACAAAAGTATTGCGGAGCTATTATTCGCAAAAATTGCGGAGCTGTATTGCAGCCTACTACGCTGTTCCATCGAAACGTTACATTAGGGATGTTCCGTGTCGTACGTGAGAATCTCGCACAGATTACTTCGCCCACACGTCGAAAGATTTCGTAAGATCGGCTTTCGATTCACGTCGCGTGGTCGGGAGCGGTGCACTTGGACACGGTGCATTTGGACACAGCCAATCACAGCACCGTGTGATTAGAGACATTTGTAGGGTACCTTGGAACAGCGACTTGTGATTGGACTGTGTCCAATTGCCCCATGTCCAACTGATATACACCCGCGTGGTCCCTTCGCTCGCGTATTCCGTTTTCTTCGTAAGCAATTCGCGTCGTGCGTGTATCAAAGCGATACACTACAATCGATCGGACCGTTGCTGAATTCGTCGCAAATATTCGTTGTTTATCCGAAAGGCCAACATTTTCTCGAAGACGCAGTTCGCGATAGTTCATACGCAATTTGCAACTCGAAGTGTATCTCCCAAGAGAGACGGGATTTTTCGTGAAACTTCCGTTAAATTACCGCGGTCGGGAGTGAATTACAGACGACATGGGACGCGAGGATCATTGTAGTGTCAGATGCAGCGG
>NW_022639507.1:60395-66162 GCF_010583005.1 Odontomachus brunneus | reverse complement strand
GCAACGACAGGATGGCTGGTGGACCCTGGACACCGTGGGACGACGCGCAATGGTGAGCGCACAATTTAGACGCTCATATAGTAGACACAAAGCGTCACTTTACGTAGATTGCATGCACGTAGACATAAATCGCATTGGGTCCGACGGGAAGTAAAGTAAGAATTGGAATTTGCAATTCGCCGGAGTTACGTAAGAATGATCCAACCAAAGAATTTATTCTGAGATTTTCGCTATTTTCGCAATTTCAACAAGTCAAGCATTTCCATTTTTTTAAGAATACTGACTAGCTCAATCCTTAGAAAAATGTGCAAAAAGATGCAACTGGTAAAAAATAAAAAAACTGTTTCTTAATTCATTTCAAGCATCTATAAAGCTTGAATTTTTTTGTTTGGTTTAAAAAGATGTGAATGGAGTATCCATTGATAAAAGCTTATAATTTCTTGAATTGGATCATTCTTGCATAACAATGACCAACTGAAATTTCGACTCGGCAGGCGTCCTTCTCGTCGGATTGTTTCTTTATCATACATTAAACTGATATATTTCAACATGTCATATTTATATGCTCTGTATATGTTATATATGCTTTTTTATGCTCTATATATGTTTTATACCTATGCTATATATATTCTATATATACTATATAATTAATATACTTTATAACTTGTTATGCCGTATTATATACGACATACTATCTCTTCGGAGATATTTTCTTATACGCGTTTGTTGTTGACAAAACGACAAATTAAATTCCGACAAATTAAAGACAACAAATTAAATTAAGCCGAAGCTCGAACCGAAATATTTTGATTTCCTGCTAAATTATTAAACCGAGATTCGGTTCCGAGTATTTTGAGATTCCGCTAAACTATTAAACCGAAATTCGAGCCAATGTGTTTTGAGACTCCGCTAAATTACTAAGCCGAGATTTGAAACGAAGTGTTTTGAGTTTTTGCTAATTTATTAAGTCGAGTTAGTTAAGTCTGGGATAATTTTTTAAAGTTGCTTGAAGAAATTCTCACGTTTGCAAAAGTGCGTTATCGAAAATGACGTGAAGTCTACGTATTTCGCTTCGCATCATCTCTTGGATGACAACGTGCCTTAAGATCACTCTATTCTCCCAGCAGCACCAAAATTTTGAAAATAATTTGCCAATATCCCAAAGTCGCACCCATAATTAGATCCATCGTAACACTATATACGGATTCTCGCGCATGCGCAATGCCTATTCTGCGAAAGTTAGTCATGTTAGGTAATGTCATATAGTGATATCATATAGAGCACATTCTAGGGTAATTTTTCACAGATTTTTAAAGAAATTTTCGCGGTTGTAGATGTTCAATTTCGAGAAAGACGTCAAGTATGCTAATTTCGCTTTGCATCGTCTCCTGGATGACAATATGTGCTTGTGTCACTCTATACCATCCGTAGCACACTCGGAATCTTGAAAATAATTTGCCAATATCCTAATATCGCACCTATACCGTTAGATCCATCATTGTATTATATTCGGATTCTCACGCATGCGTAGTGTTATGCGGATGGGCCGAAAGTCGGTCATGTTAGTGCAAGTTAGGTCATATAATGATAGCATGTAGAACACATTCTAGCTTAATTTTTCACAGTCTTTTAAAGTAATTTTCGCGATTGCGAAAGTTTAATTTCGAGAATGACATGTGTATTTCGCTTTTCATCGTCTGCTGAATGACAATGTGTGTTTGTGTCTCTCTACTCCCTCAGTAACACGTCCAGAATTTTGAAAATATTTTTCCAATATCTCAAAATCGCGTTCATAATATTAGATCGAATGTCGGACTTAATGTCGAATGTCGGATTCTTGCTTATGGGCCGAAAGTCAGTCATGTTACTGCAGGTGATTATAATGTTAGGATCTAAAGTACATCCTGGTATAATATCTTACAGTTTTTTGAAGTAATTTTCGCGTTTGCATAGATGTATTTTCGAAAATGATGTGAAGTTTGATTATTTTACTCTGCATCGTCTTTCGGATCACAATGTGAGTCAATGTGACTCTATTCCTTCAGTAATCCTGCCCAGTATCCTGAAAATAATTTTTCAATATCCCAAAGTCGCGTTCACAACGTTAGATCCACTATGGCTGCGTTCGCTTTGAGGGTTTATGCGCTGTAAGCGTCATTCTTCCCGCATGTAATGAGCGTTAAAGATAGAATGACGTTTACAGCGCGTAAGCGCCCAAAGCGAATGCAGCCTATATTTCACTATATCTTACCAAATTTTCTCGCTAAATTAAGCCGAGATTCGAACCAGTGTGTTTGGGGTCTCAGCTAAACTATTGAGCCGAGATTCGAACCGAGCTGTTTGGTCTTCGGTATTATTTGTATTATTATATATTACTAATTCCAATAAGATGAATTGTGGAGCAGATAGTGCCCTTTGAATCATTTTGATATCTTTAGTGGTTGCCAAGAAATGCCCGAAAAATGCAATTGATAGTAAAATGGCTGTTACTGACGTCAAAAAGTATGCACGCTTCCACGGCTTATTTAACGAACCGTTATTAATAGTATTATTATAGTATTAGTATTATTAGTATCATTGTAAACTCTGAATTCCAACAGGATAAATTGTGAAGAACATTGTTTTCTTTGAATCACATCGATATCTTTTGTGGCTGCCGAGAAATAAGCAAGAAATATGAGCGGCATGTTTAAACTTGTATATTTATTTATTGTTTCATATTGTCCAGTTTCCAAATCGTTTTTCCTTACAAAATTAGAATGCAGCGCGAGAAAGACGAGACTGATGAGAGATAATCTTAGCAAGAGAGATAAGCTTTGCAATAAGTTCACCGTTAGCTTGCTTCGTGCTTACATCGCGCGGTCCACTCATCAGTGGTGAGACAAGAATAGAGCGATTGGACGTTTGTCCTTTTTTAACTTACTATCATTGTACGGAAATACAACGGGCACGAACCAGGCACATTTTATCGTTACCACCACGAAAATGCGCCTAACGAATGTAGTAAATGCGCACTTTGTTAGATGGCATCTTAAAAATGCACCTAGCACTGGCCATTAAATCAAGCTAGTGGTCGCTCTCAGGCTTCTCTCTAATAAGAGCAAATTTTGTTCGAATTAACGCGATGTCAGTGTAAATCTTACTAAAAGCCTACAATTTCTCGAAGCATTCGAATACAAATCAAATATTCAAATCATTTTGTTTGTACGGTTATACATTGTGGACGAGACGTAATAATATTAAAAGACGTCGCATTTGATTTTTCAAAGATTAGGTGGATTGTGTGATTGGTTGGCTAGCGTTGCGCTGAGCGTATCGGTATATTTCGAGAAACTTAATCGCGACAATGTTCAGCTCGGTACGGAATGGCCGCGGCGCAATTGCGTAGGTTCGTGGGGTCGTTTCGTTTTCGCACGGTTCAGCTTGTCGAAGCAAGCCTTGCGTACTGAATATCGTTCCCGAGAGTGTCGAATGTGAGTGTCGCGCATTGACAGAATATCGTGAATAATCACGGGACGAATTGTGCCGATAAGACTGCGCGAGAGGAGCTTCGTCTTTTCGAATGGTTCGCCTTGTAGTCGAAGGAAACTGGTGAGTGCCAACAGGAGATTCTAGCAGATGTGATCCACGAATCTTAGGTCTATTTGTTTTCGAAGAATTTCTGCTCTGATGCAAGTAAGAGCGGAACAAATAAACTTTCTTTCACTTTAACTTATTGCACCGGTGTGCACTAGTTCAGAAGTTCTTCGGGAACGAACAGATCTCTTATCTGCCGAAACATGTTTTTCGTTCGGAAATTCACTAATCCACCTAGGTTGCATTTCAAAACGTCCTTTTTGAGGAAATTTTATTCGATGCTTTATAGTATATGTAACGTGAACTGTAGATATTGAGTAAAATGTTCCTCAAAAAGGATGTTTTGGAATGTACCTTAGAATATAAGAGAAAGGGCGCATTGCTCTGGCGCCAAGGATTGCGATAAAGACGATGTATAAGTGATAGGAAGAGTTGTACTTTGTAAGTTGAAGATTACTCTTATATCGATAATCAACATACGTGCTTATGACAAAATATTCATATTTGATAGAAAGATGAAAAATGAGGAAAGTTTGGCAAATAATTTTTTCTGTTCGTCTTTACTATCACTTACCGACCGAAAAGCTTACGAGTTTCACCGTCGTGTGGCTCTGTAGGAACTACTTGCGTGGTCGTTTGCGTCATGTTAGGTTTGTTTCTTAGGGCTATCGCACACAAATTGACATAACTGCATATGCATAGCATAAGACCGTATGTACCAATGAGCATCGAGTATTAAGCATCGAACACCAATATGGCGACTTAATACTCGATGCTCATTGGTACATACGGTCTTATGCTATACATATGCAGTTATGTCAATTTGTGTGCGATAGCCCTTACACGCCGAATGGATTGAGATTTTTTTCTTCGAGATAGAAGCTTTAAGGGACGTCTACATTGGAAGTAAATAGCAAGAAGTAGGAAGTAAGAGTAAGAAATTGACCAACCACAGTCGAATGTGAGAAGAATAATCAACTATGATTGGTCAATTTCTTATTCTTACTTCCTACTTCTTATTGCTTACTCCCAATGTAAACGTCCCTTTAGAGTGTGAAGTGCCGGGAATAATACTTCAGATTGAGTGTATATCAGTTGGACACGGGGCAATTGGACACAGTCCAATCACAAGTCGCTGTTTCAAGGGACCCTACAAATGTCTCTAATCACACGGTGCTGTGATTGGCTGTGTCCAAATGCACCGTGTCCAAGTGCACCGCTCCCCTTCAGATTAACGTCGTTGAAATAAAAGTGCAAAAAAATTATTCGCAATGTCGGGTACATCAGAATCAGAGTGTCATTCGTCCGATGAAGAGGTAAAGTATCACGAATTATGTTTATATTCGTTCATGCATTATGCGTATCCTAACCTATTTCAACCTCTTTTTATTCACGTGGCTAACTGCAAGAGGCTTTTGCAAAGGGATTAGAGATTAAGACCTGAAGCCAGGTCTTAATGTCGCGATTGAAACAAAGCAATTCAAGAATCGTGTCGTAAGTAGTCAACTTTTTCGTTACAGATAATCACGATAATGTTTAATTTAACCTAATCTAACCTAATCTAACTTCCTCCTTAAACAACTCGCAGAGTCTCATGAAGCAAAAGTTGGACGAAATCAAGCTGGACTTGCCATGGATTGAGAGGTTAGATATGGTGAATGCACCAGCACCATTGGCACCTGAGTTAGCGCTGCAGATGCAGGAGCAAGAAGTGAGACACTCTAAGCAGTTGAAAGGAAACAAAAAGCTACCGCAGTATGAGCCATCAGAAGATCCTATTTTAAATGATTTTCGCAGGGAAACTATGTTTCATCGTCAAGCTCAAGGTGCCGTTATGGATGGCATTGCTAGATTAAAGAAACTCAGAGTGCCAACACTTAGGCCAGATAACTATTTCGCAGAAATGGCCAAAGCTGATCAGCACATGCAAAAAGTGAGGGATAATCTGATGAAGAAACAAGTTATTGCCCAGAGATCGGAGAGAGTCAGGCAACTGAGGCAACAGAGGAAGATAGACAAGCAAATGCAAGTTGAGGCGACATTGAAGAAACAAGCAGAGAAGAAGAAAATGCTTGAAGAGGTCAAAAAGTATCGTAAGGGTATACGACAAGATCTTAATTTTCTCGAGGAGAAGAAGAATGTACAACATAAACAGCGGTGACAGCAAGACAAATCCAAAGGTGCAATTAAG
>NW_022639507.1:59539-60385 GCF_010583005.1 Odontomachus brunneus | reverse complement strand
GAGGCGATCCAAGTTAGGAGCCAATTTTCGATTTCTGCGAAAGAAGTGAATCGATGACCTGCCAAATTGTTCACTCGTATGGCCACGGTGCGATCGCCGCCGCATACGCGACAGGGAACGGCTTACGACGGCAGCATGCCGAGAGGAGATGACCACCGAGTGCCGGTCGTGGCCGTAGGGGCCGGTACAGCAACTCAGGAGCCGCACTCCGCCTTGAGCAGCAGCACGGAACATTTTAAACTGCCCACGTGGACAGGTCATGACGCCGACACATGGCTAGAAATGGCGGACCTGATTTTCGAGGCTCACGGATGCAACAACGCGGCAGTACGATTCGGGAAAATGCTCAGCCAAATACCCGTTGAAGTCATCAAACAGATCGACCCGGCTTACAAAGCATTGCCGGTAGAGCAGCGGTACACGGCGTTCGCGCGGGCGCTTACGGATCGATTCGCCGTTTCAAAGACAACGCGACTCAACGAGCTTCTGTCGCGGTGCGTGCTTGGTGACAAGAAGCCGTCTCACCTTTTGCAGGAGATGCGACAGTTGGCCCAGGGTCACGCAGACGGGACAATGCTGGAATCATTGTGGACGCAGCGCTTACCTCAGCAGGTGCGTGGCATTATTGCAGCAGCACCTTGTAACGGCCTTGCGTTACGTGCGGGATAGTCTTAGTCGGTGTGGTCCGGGTTTCGTTGGTGAAATGAAAAGCAGTGGTGTAGGTTATAATAATGTGGAACTATATTCTAATTTCAAAGCTATGTACAATTATTTACATGCGACGTTACGCCGTTGGCGCGTGGTCGCGTTTTTGCTCTCGTCGAGAGCCGATGTTGTCTCGCGATT
>NW_022639507.1:59388-59529 GCF_010583005.1 Odontomachus brunneus | reverse complement strand
AACAAGCGAAACACAAAGAGTAGCTCTGCCGACGTTTCCGAGTACAGACGACCTCAGAAACCTGGGAAACGAGGAAATCAGAGGTTAGGAAAGAGTCGTAGGATGCAAATGAAAGCTAAGAAGAAATAATGAAAGGTTTCC
>NW_022639507.1:59055-59378 GCF_010583005.1 Odontomachus brunneus | reverse complement strand
GAGCCGATGTTGTCTCGCGATTAGCTGCGAGCGTCGAGGCGCGCGAGCGTCCGGCGGGACGCGGTCGGGAATGTTTCCTGATATGCTATTGTTCGTCGTTTGAAGTTCGTTGCCTCGTCGGCTTTAAGCTATTTATTTACCCTGATTTTAACCTGGCTGGTTTAAAGGCGCTCGTCGTCACCGGTATCTTACGGGTGAACATCAGTTGGACACGGCGCAATTGGACACAGTCCAATCACAAGTCGCTGTTCCAAGGGACCCTACAAATGTCTCTAATCACACGGTGCTGTGATTGGCTGTGTCCAAATGCACCGTGTCCAAGT
>NW_022639507.1:58665-59045 GCF_010583005.1 Odontomachus brunneus | reverse complement strand
AAATACTTTCATTGAAATAATTTAAATAAATTTTTTACAATAAATGCTTTTTCTCAGTATTTTTTGGGCGGAAACTAAGTTAAGGTCCTAATACATACGCGCACGTACTTACGTCTAGTAACATAGGTATAAAATATCTAGTGATGTCTGAAATCAGACAAGTCAGCTTCCGATTTATATTATTGGGAGTACAAATTAGTTCGGTCCGTTTTTTTGTGGTTAAAAATGCATTTATTTCAGAATAAAATGAATGAACAGATTAATCAAAGTATTGTCCATCGCTGGCTACTACTTTTTCCCACCTCTCAGGCAATTTTCGAATTCCACCTCGAAAAAATATCTCGTCTTTTGAGGCGATCCAAGTTAGGAGCCAATTTTCG
>NW_022639507.1:53525-58655 GCF_010583005.1 Odontomachus brunneus | reverse complement strand
AGGAAGCCGACGTCGCGTATCCACTTCGGTCGGCAGAGCGGTATCGGGGAAAGGATGTCTAGGATCTCTAGGAATTTCGAGTTCTGGTCGGTCGTGCGTCTGAGAGGAGCTTTCCGATCAATCTCTCTCGATATCGTTTTGTAACGACCTTTTATACTAAAATATAACAAACAGTGAGGCTGTTTGTTGATCTTGCGGTTATCCCGCGCGCGGTTGTTCGGCCTTTCTTTGTTAATATTATAAATACTGTTTCTAACGTCGTGACGATTTTTCGGATCATCACAAGCTTCGGCATCGCTCGACGATAAAGCTAAGGTCTCCGACGAGGTTCTAGAGGCAACAGGCGTCGCTGTGACGGACACCATTGCTGCCACATCCTCTGGCATCGTCGGTTCGGCTGGGCAACCTCGGGAACCGTGTCCGAGCGGCGATGCTGACTGGGTTGCGATGCTCAGGGAGATGCGTCAGGAGATCGCCGCTACTGGGTCACGCTACTTGCGCCGCGTGACGCCAACAGAAACGGAAGGCGCTCGCGGTCGAGGAATCGACAGCAGCACGAACGACAAAGTGGTCCACTGAGGGATCAGTCAGCCCAAGGTAAAAACAAGACCATCTGTTTCTACCACAGAAATTTCGGGGCCAAAGCACGCAAATGCATCCCACCATGTCTTTTTGAATCCACGGGAAACGACACCAGTCACTGAATACGGCGGAGCTCAGTGGCCTCCCTAGGGAAGACCGCCTCCATGTCACTGATGTCAAGAGCAGTGCCATCTATTTGGCGGATACCGGAGCGACAGTCTCAGCGATCCCACCGATTAAGGGACAACGATCGCTCGAATCCTCATTGTTTGCAGCAAACGGTACACCCATCAAGGTCTACGGCAAGCGCATTATTACGCTCGATCTCGGTCTCAGAAGAGATTTCACCTGGCGGTTCTTGCCGTAGTAAGAGTACTTTGCACTTTATTTTTCCGTGAGATAACGACCGTTCCATTCTCGATATTCGCGTTTCCTCGAAAAATTAAACCGATCAAAATCATTCTTTGGAATGGAGATGAAGATCGATAAGTCATAACAAAATTATTCTCCTTGATCACATGGGAAACTTTTAGCAATTACTCCAAAATTTGTATTTTCTCGCTGACCTGCAAAAGAGTTGCAATTTTTTATGAATGCGTAATTTTTCATGAGTATGAAACTTTTTTCATTGAAAATTCAGAATTCAATACCGGAATTTTTGAGAAATATTGGATTGAGCGATGCATTTTTCATACAGCACTGCGACGCATAATCCGCTAAATGCACAATAAATCGCCTTGTGATCGCCGATGTCAGCACACCGATTCTAGGGGCCAATTTCCTAAAGTATCATCGGCTCGATGTCTCGTTGCATCGAGGATCATTAATCGACCAGACTACTGGGTTATCAACTCGAGGAGAAGTGCGCGCAACCAGCGCGCATGATCTCTCAACGTTCGATACTTCACGAGCTTTTCACCAGTTGCTGGTGGATTTTCCGGAGATAACGAGGAACACTCACTGCACGGCACACCGTAAGCACAGCATCGAGCATCACATCGTCACTAAAGGACCGCCCATTGCCGAACGGGCAAGGCGACTACCCCCGGAGAAGTATAAGGCAGCAAAGGCCGAGTTCCAATTCATGCTAAAGAGGGGAATTTGCCGGCCGTCTAGCAGTCCGTGAGCTAGTCCGTTACATTTAGTGCCAAAAAAGCAACCCGGAACTTGGCGTCCGTGTGGGAACTATCGGCGCCTTAACGCAGTCACGGTGCCGGATAAGTATCCCATCGCCAACTTGCAGGACTTCGCGCATGCTTTTCATGGGAAGAGCATTTTCTCGTCGCTGGACCTGGTGCGAGCCTACTAGCAGATTCCGGTACACGAGGCTGACATACCGAAGACGGCCGTCATCACACCGTTTGGACTTTTTGAATTTCCGGTGATGACCTTTGGACTTTGCAACGGATCGCAAAGTTTTCAGCGATTCATGGACACAGTTCTACGCGGACTTGACTTTGTTTACTGCTACATAGACGACGTTCTCATTGCTTCAGCATCGGAGGCAGAACACAAGGAGCACCTTCAGCTTGTCTTCCAGAGATTGCGCGATTACGGTCTCGCCATCAATGTGTCCAAATGCATCTTCGGAGTGTGCAAAATCGAATTTCTGGGATTCCTCATCGACAACGAGGAGTCGCGGCCCGCACCCAATAGGGTCGAAGCCATTCGAAGTTATCCACTACCTGGAGTAATCGTGGAGCTTCGCAGATTCCTATAATCAACTTTTATAGGCGATTCATCAGGAATGCAGTCAAAAATGAAGCGCTGCTTAACGCGTTCCTCAGAGACAGCAAGAAAAACGACAGGCGACCGATTCCCTGGACTGAGGAAACCAAACGAGCGTTCGAGGAGTGCAAGAGAAGCCTCGCCGAAGCTACGCTTCTCGCACACCCCGTGGGGTGTGCTCTCAATAGTCACGCCACGCTCTCAATAGTCACGGATGCGTCAGATACGGCTATTGGCGCAGCTTTAGAGCAGTGGATCAACGACGCGTGGAGACCGCTCGGATTTTTTTCGAAAAAGCTACCTCCGCGTAAGCAAGGGTGGAGTGCGTATGACAGGGAGCTGCTCGCTATTTACGAGGGTCTCAAATATTTCAAGTTCATGGTCGAAGGACGCCGGCTCGTTATTCGCACCGACCACAAGCCACTTATATATGCGTTTGCTCAGAAGGCAGAAAAGGGTGTATATCAGTTGGACACGGGGCAATTGGACACAGTCCAATCACAAGTCGCTGTTCCAAGGGACCCTACAAATGTCTCTAATCATACGGTGCTGTGATTGGCTGTGTCCAAATGCACCGTGTCAAAGTGCACCGCTCCCGGCAGAAAAGGCTTCACCTACGCAAGCAAGGCAGTTATCGTTCATCAGCCGGTTCATCACGACGATTCTCCATGTGGCAGGGACAGACAACATTGTGGCGGATGCGCTCTCGCATGTCGAAGCAATCGACATGTCCACAGCAATATCCACGGCTGATATCGCTGCAGCTCAACAAAACGATAAAGAACTTCAAACCCTACGGGATCAACTTAGTTCATTTGTCCTCATGGAATATGCAGTCGACGACTCACCGCACCCTCTCACGTGTGACACATCTGTGGGAGTCATTCGACCATACATTCCCGAAGCGCTACGTCATCGAATCTTCCATTTAACACACAACCTGGCTCACCCGAGTGGCAGAGCTACCAGTAGGATGATCGCAAAAAAATTCATATGGCCGGGACTTGATAAGGACATCACAAGATGGGCAAGAGCATGCGTGCCGTGTCAAGTATCTAAAATTGGTCGACACACACGAAGCGCGCCCCGACACATTGCGGTCCCGGAGAGGAGATTTCAGGAAGTGCACCTGGATATCATCGGGCCTCTACCCGTAATTCGGGAATACAGGTACTGCCTGACCATGATAGATTGGTTTACCAGGTGGCCAGAGGTCATACCGATCAAGGACATCACAGCGGAAACTATTGCTGACATTTTCGTCGCGCACTGGATTTCGCGATATGGATCACCACGCTGCATAACCACCGAAAGCGGTGCACTTGGACACGGTGCATTTGGACACAGCCAATCACAGCACCGTATGATTAGAGACATTTGTAGGGTCCCTTGGAACAGCGACTTGTGATTGGACTGTGTCCAATTGCCCCGTGTCCAACTGATATACACCCTAACCACAGACCAAGGGTCGCAATTTGAAGCAAGATTATTCAACGCTCTCAGGAACGCCATAGGTTGTCGTCGGATCCGGACTTCTCTCTATCATCCCAAGAGCAATGGTATGATTGAGAGAACGCATCGTACCCTAAAAGCAGCTATCATGTGCCAGCAGACGCATGACTGGCCCAATGCTCTACCGCTCGTGCTACTAGGACTTCGTACAGCATACAGAGAAGAATTAAAAGGTTCGGTTGCGGAATTGTTGTATGGCACAACTTTAACAGTACCAGACGATTTTTTCTTAGAGCCGGAAATGGAAGTGGAGCCATAAGTCTTCATACAGAAGCACCGCGAAATCATGGCAAGAATACGACCGACACCAATCTCACATCATATCAAACGGGCTTCTTTTGTGCACAAGGATCTACACTCGTGCACGCACGTTTTCTTGAGGGACGACAGACCGAGGTCACCCTTGACAAAACCATACGAGGGACCGTTTGAAGTAATTCGTAGAATCAGCGACATTCTTTTCGTCATCAAATTAGCCAACGGCGCGGAATTAACAGTTGCCACCGAGAGACTAAAACCAGCGTACCAGTTGAACGAGACTATTGAGGCCCGACAACAGGAGCAAATGCTGAACCAATCGTCCAGATTGCGAACATATTCAGGAGCAAGTGAAAAGCGTAAGGTGACCTTCAGCACAGAGACCGAGGTTCAATATTTTGTAACCAGCATAGCACAATCCTAAATCGTCCATATTCTTATATTGTATCATCATCATTAGTTTTCTTTTCTTTGTAATGCGCGACACGTGATTTGGACACCTTCGCAGCATCGGATGAACGCCTACATAATCTGTGATTCTTTCTCGTGAACTAGATTTAAGCATCAAGTGCCTAACAATAAAAAAAAAAAGAAAAGAAACAGCTAAATGTCAAAACCGAATTCGGGATGTAGCGACGAAATCTCTTTCGCTTTGACACTTGAGGCTGCTATAGTATATGTCACATATATTATAGTGTTTCTAGTAATAGAGTGCACCCGAATGAGGAATCTGAACGCACCCTGGGGTGCGTTCGTAAACACTGAAAGTCCACGACGGAAAGTGGCTGTGGTGGATGGGCTTGGTGGGGTTAGTGGAGTTGGTATCGAGAGGAGTTTTCGAACAGCCATGGAAGAATGCTCAATGTGACATACTACATGTGTGTTGTGCCTAGATATGTGTTGTACAAAATGGCTGATCGAAAGCGTATTTCGGCATTAGCTATAATTGCTTCTCAGCAAAATAATAATAAATTAATAAATTTAGTAATTAATTAATTAATTAATTTAGTAATTATTAATTTATAATTTAGTTATCTGGAAAGTTAATTG
>NW_022639507.1:51458-53333 GCF_010583005.1 Odontomachus brunneus | reverse complement strand
GGGTGCGTTCGAAAACACTGAAAGTCCACGACGGAAAGTGGCTGTGGTGGATGGGCTTGGTGGGGTTAGTGGAGTTGGTATCGAGAGGAGTTTTCGAACAGCCATGGAAGAATGCTCAATGTGACATACTACATGTGTGTTGTGCCTAGATATGTGTTGTACAAAATGGCTGATCGAAAGCGTATTTCGACATTAGCTATAATTGCTTCTCAGCAAAATAATAATAAATTAATAAATTTAGTAATTAATTAATTAATTAATTTAGTAATTATTAATTTATAATTTACTTATCTGGAAAATTAATTGGCTATATATTCCTCGGTCGAGAGAACTCGGATCGATTTCTAGCATCGTGGGCACCAGGCCTAAGGAAATTTATAAACTTATTTATTACTCCTTACCTTTAACATCGTATATATAGACATTTCCCTTGTCATCCTTTTGTATATTTTTTTAAATATCCATGCATAAAATATGACGACCCGAGATTAAATTTTCCATTTTTTTTCACAAATTGTTACTGATTCGTGACTTTTAACGTGCCTCGTATCTCGTAAGAAAATTTCAGAACCTATAAAATACAAAAAGCTTAATAAGCTTTATTTATATTTAAAGACAATATTCTGACAATATACATCACTAAATACAGAAATAAATCTAAACCTGGCTAACACTGCTGTATTTAAATTTTTTATCTTACCGTGATGGCTAATGGTTGTACGAATGTTTCGAAGAACAAAAAACCATAAATAATTTAGTAATTTCATACTGTATTGCACTCTTTGCGCACTCTCCACCATCTCCACCGATTCACACCGCGCAAAAGAGAGTGGAGAAAAGTCACACGAGTGGTCCACGGAGTACGGTTTTCGAACGGCCATGGTCGCATGGTCAGTGTGCCCACTAGGGGTTTTCGAACGATCTGAGTATGACAAAATACACACTGGTGATGTTTTTGAACGCACCCCTGAGGGGGGTACTGTGGCTTTCGGGAATTTTCCCCTAGGAAATTTCTCCTCGAGCTGTAGGCTCACTAGTTAACAATTGGTAACGGACGGACGATAAAAAGGTAGCAGAGAGCGCATCTCTAGTGAGTTGAGTAACAGAGTCGTACGTCGAATATTATACGTGAGAGAGAAACAATAAAGATCAGTTCTGTAGTATATCAGGATTTATTTTTCTTCTGATTTTGTTCCCGCACACCGACCGGAATCACGAGATCGTGTTTTCGATAAATGTGGACGGTCATAATCCCATACATTCATAACAGCCAGAGCCATCTTTTGAAAACGGACCGAACTAATTTGTACTCCCAATAATACATTATTAATGTTTCAAAATAAGTCCGGACGTTACACCGGCCTCACAGCCACTCGTCTATAATTACACTTTTCGCTCCGTCCATGTATTCTTGAGCCTATTCTATAATACGTCATATGTCGCTGTCGTGTATCGAAGTGCAGCCGATGGACTAATCAGAGGATATGTTTTTCAAGACGAGTTCTCTTTATTGGACCATCGACTACTTCCGACATTCGATAGCGACATACGACATATTGTAAAACCGGCCTTACGTCCATGACTGCGTTCCGAAATTCACTTCCAGTACTGAAAATCTATAGTTCATGTTACGTATACTGTAGAATTTCAGTACTGGAAATGAATTTCGGATCGCAGCCCATGTAAAGCCCATTCTACAATTACGTGAACGTGGTTGTAAGTGGGTGTATATCAGTTGGACACGGGGCAATTGGACACAGTCCAATCACAAGTCGCTGTTCCAAGGGACCCTACAAATGTCTCTAATCACACGGTGCTGTGATTGGCTGTGTCCAAATGCACCGTGCCCAAGTGCACCGCTCCCGTTGTAAATGG
>NW_022639507.1:11067-51448 GCF_010583005.1 Odontomachus brunneus | reverse complement strand
TGAACGTGGTTGTAAGTGGTTGTAAGTGATTACGACAACCAATCAGAGTAAAGCAATCAGTGAATAAAACATTCGGATTGGTTGACTCTTACGTTCATGACTACGCTTACGCAATTGTAGAATGGGCTTTAGGGCCTTCACACACAAATTGATATAACAGTAACGTAAGACGTACCGTAAGAATTGACCAATTACGATCGAGTATTCATTAAAATGGCGACTTTACGATTCAATGATTCTCAACATGATTGGTCAATTCTTACGGTACGTCTTACGTTACTGTTATGTCAATTTGTGTGTGAAGATCTTAAGCCTATTCTACAATTGCGTAAGCGTAGTCGTGATCGTAAGAGTCAACCAATCCGAATGTTTTATTTACTGATTGCTTTATTCTGATTGGTTGTCATAATCACATACAACCACTTATAACCACATTCACGCAATTGTAGAATGGGCTTTAAGGGCCTTTGCACGTAGAAAAATTTTAACCGTAACCGTAACCGTAACCGTAAGATCGTAAGAAAACTGACCAATCACAGTCGATTATTCCTTGGACGGAAGAAGAATAATCAACTCTGATTGGTCAGTTTTTTGACGACCTTACGGTCATGGTTAAAATTTTTCTACGTGCAAAGCATGGATGTAGTATACATAGTATATATGGTCCCCGTATACGGTCGGAAAAGTGAAGCCAATATGTACAGCCCTTCTGTGTTCTCTGTTTTTTTGCACAGAAAGAGTGTAATAAAATTTAAGTAAGACTTTTACTTGCCAGTCTAGTTGGAATGCTGTTGCACTTTAAAATATTATGGAAACGAGAAATGGATGCACGCGCAACAAAATAGGAAGAAAACTATATCCTCTATTCTAGCTCTCTTTCTTCCTTCCTTCCTTCAATACTTGGCTAGAGGTGTTGCCACGGCTCATAGGGAGCGCTGCACTTGGACACGGTGCATTTGGACACAGCCAATCACAGCACCGTATGATTAGAGACATTTGTAGGGT
Source organism: Odontomachus brunneus (assembly GCF_010583005.1). NCBI lineage: Eukaryota > Metazoa > Arthropoda > Insecta > Hymenoptera > Formicidae > Odontomachus > Odontomachus brunneus. The sequence continues at coordinate 50,443 of NW_022639507.1, read as the reverse complement.
CCCTTGGAACAGCGACTTGTGATTGGACTGTGTCCAATTGCCCCGTGTCCAACTGATATACACCCTTTTCTGCCTTCTGAGCAAACGCATATATAAGTGTATATCCCAACGCCATTACTCTTAGCTCTTTTTGATTGCTTTCCAACAAGAGACACAAGTCGACACAAGTATAATCCTATCTTTGTTACTCACTAAATGTGGAACAAAGATAGAATGATGTTTGTGTCGACTTGTGTCTCTTGTTGGAAAGCAATCTTTCTAGATGTTGGCTTCACTCTATTATGCAGGATTCACACCGCGTCCGATGTCCGACGTACGACGTCCGATATCCAATAAAAGAATAGCTTTCCAATGGAGAATTGAATTCTATATTAGAAAGCTGCTCTCCTATTGGATATCGGACTTTGTACGTCGGACATCGGACGCTATGTGAATCCTGCATTAGACGACAGAACATAGGGTATTCGGAGATTCGTATGTACTTAACCGGAAAAAAACTCCGGTTGGAAAACTATTCTTTTAAATCGTTTGTATTTCGTATGAAAAGTTTTGAAGTGCAATTCAAAAGATTTGAGTAATTTTATTACTTGTAATTAATTGTTCTTTTTGGACCATGTATTTAGCCAGAAATAATGACCGGAGGTAAATTAAACAAAGGTTCGGTATCGTTTGTATTTCGTATGAAGAGTTATGAAGTATCATTAAAAAGGTTTGTGAGTCATCCAGATAATTTTAATTAAATATTAAAAAATCATATATTTGACCGAAATATCGATCTCAAGTGCTGCTGTGGAAGTACCGTCAGGCACGATCGATGTACTATCTAGTATTTCAATATTCCTGGTTCTTTTTCGGGTAATTATGTACAATAAGACCTTTTTCGAATTTTGATATCTTTTTGCAGCTCTTTTGGTAAAAATATTTATTTTGACTTCAATATTGATAATCAATCGAGGGAGTCCGAAAAATATGCAAGTTATGTATTGTTTTAACTTTTTTTTTTTCACTTGTCAAACGTTGCTGCTTTCCTACAATTTAAACAAGTTACTGATCTTTTAATCACATTATGTAACTGCAATATCGAACGACTAGCGAGGAGTTGCGCTCCCCGCACCTCCCTCAAAACTAACTTAACCCAATCTATCGTCACATTAACCGTTAGTCATTATTAAAAAATTATTTAGAAACAAAATTGAACATTTTAATAAACAATGACTGACTGTTAATGTGACGATAGATTGGGTTAAGTTAGTTTTGAGGGGGGTGCGGGGGGCGCAACCCCTCGCTATTGTCGTTCGATATTGCAGTTACATAATGTGATTAAAAGATCAGTAACTTGTTTAAATTGTGGGAAAGCAGCAACGTTCGACTCTTATAGAAATATCATACTAAGAATCATTGATAATTACTTATTATCCAGTATTTTTAATACTGAAAATAAGTAATTATCAATGATTCTTAGTATATTTCTATAAGGGGACAAGTGAAAAAAAATAAAGAAAAAATTAAAACAATATATAACTTGTATATTTTTCGGACTCTCCCGATTGATTATCAATATTGGAGTCAAAATAAATATTTTTACCAAAAAAGCTGCAAAAAAATATCAAAATTCGAAAAAGGCCTTATTATACATAATTACCCGAAAATGAACCATGAGTATTGAAATACTAGATAGTACACCGATCGTGCCTGACGGTACTTCCACAGTAACGCTTGAAATTGATATTTCGGCCAAATACATGATTTTTTAATATTTAATTAAAATTATCTGGATGACTCACAAACCTTTTTAATGATACTTCATAATTCTTCATATGAAATACAAACGATACCATACCGAACTTTTGTTTAATTTACCTCCGGTCATTATTTCCGGCTAAATATATGATCTAAAAAAGAACAATTAATTACAAGTAATAGAATGACTCAACTTTTCAATTGCACTTAAAAACTTTTCATACGATAATTTAAATACAAACGATTTAAAAGAATAGTTTTCCAGCCGGAGTTTTTTTTCTGGTCAAGTATATACAAATCATTCGGAGCCTATGTATACTATAGGTTTGTTCGCGTTGCATGCCCCAACGTGCTCCTACTCGCTCCAACACACTCTGATTGGTCCGCGTAGTGACGTGACCAATCAGAGTGCGTTGGAGCAAGTAGGAGCACGTTGGGGCATGCAACGCGAACAAACCTCTTATGTCCATAGTGCAAAGGCCCTTAGCGACATATGAAATCACGTGACTTGTTTGTCGCTGAATATGAGCGACAAGTAACAGCATGAATACGTACCTTACGCTCTATGCACAATGCCAGGCAACAGGCAATAAGAACAGGGAATAGGAATTCGGATTGGTCAATTATTTCTATTCCCTGTTCCTATTGGCTAATGCCTATTCCTATTGACTGTTGCATGGCATTGTGCATAAGGCTTTAGTCATTTGAGTGTCCACGTGCTTTTTCGCGAGACCACGCTCGACACGCATGCGCACAAATGCGCAATCCGCTCGAGAACATTTGTTGAGAACACTGCGCATTGTATCACAGTAGATCGTGACGTACTTTCGTCGTTTGTGTTGTTACTGTGATCTCGGTTCTTTAATTTTGTGTGCAGTTATCACGTACGTATCATGAGCGACGACGATCGCGATATTGACATCGAAAGTGATGTGAGTAACATCGTGGGAAACTCGCAACCCTGTGGAAAAACTTTCTGATCAATCCTTTTGTTTTCAGGATGGCGACGACTCTGACTCGCGACTTAGACACCCAAACAACACGCAATATTGCTCTCAGGTGAGATTCGTTAAATAATCAATCTAGAATCTTCTTCATAGCGGATAATCAAATCTGTAGATCACTTTTACCGAACGAGTTTACCATTGCGTCATTTTCTCCCTTGTTTGCATTTTATTGTAACATTATGATACAGAATGCTTAACCTAAGACATTTATGCTTAGAAACATTGATTTTGTATTGTAAAGAATAAAACCGTTATGAAACAGTAATACTGCGAAAAATAAAACAAAATAGCAATAAACAAATAAACAATCATATCACTTTATTGAGTAAGTCAAAACATGCTATGGTTACCTTCTTTTAGCATTGATATTAGAGAGCCAGAATAGTAATTTGAGCAGTCTAGTTTTTTGAGCAATTAAAAGAAAAGTCAAATTAAGGAGTTTATTCATTTCGATCCAAATTGTTAAAATTGTACAAAAATTTAATATAACATTTATTGTAATAAAACATTTTGTAGTTAGTTTCATTTGTAGTTACAGTTGGATTTGCCATTTATAAGGAATTTAATACTGAATATTACAATTTTGCATGTATAAACTCATGGTAAAAGCAATATAGATGACCATTATTCCAATATAACTTTGTAGAAAATAATATCATTCAAATAAGAAACTTACTGTTACAAATGTTATATATTAGGAAACCTGGCATAGAAGAAAGAATAGTATTCACACACACTACACTGTTTTTATGTAATGGTCAATTGGAGGTCAGAAAACTGCTGTTTTATGCTTTGAGTAGCATTATACTGAGTGAGTAAAACTTAGCAATGTAGTATCATGAAATTAGTTTCAAATTGACATTTCTTATTTAGATAGTGAAATAAATATATAAAAACGTAATTTTTTGTGATAAATAGTGAATTTATAAGTAACTTTTTTAATGTGACACTGAAAATACATCCTTTAGGCATCCTGAAAATACCTGGTGAATAAACTCCTTAATAAAGTCAGAATTAATTAACTAGCATAGTTTTTTGAGACATCAGGTCAATCAAGTATTTTGAAGTATAATTGAGATTATCAATGTTTGATTTTTTTTGTTTGAGATCATCAATGTTTAATTTTTTTTTATGATAAAGTTCTAAGCTCTCTATATTCATTAAATATTACTGTTTAGTTATATACATTTTTTATTTGTTGCAAAATAATACAGATGTTTCTAATGATCATATTTATGTAGGAGTGATTTATTTGATACCTTTAATTATTAGTTATAATCAGATAATCACATAATGAAATATCTTACACTATATAAAAACTAAAATACATAGTATATAAATACAAGTTATATTGAGTAACTCAAACTGACCAACTCTATTCTTTGTATATTTTTTTAATTTTAGAATGTTAAATATGTAATAATTAAATATATAAAGTTATACACTTAATTTTAAAAAGTTAAATGTATTTTTTGTAATTGTAAAAAGTTAATCATGTATTCTGGTATTGTAATCATTGAAATTTACTAAAAGCTGAGTTCATCTGTTTGTCTTCTGAAAAACACCCATAAATGTGTATACTGAGAGAAAAAATATTAAAAAAAAGCAACTATTTCTTTGGATACTAGCATATTAAATCTAAGTTTTGTTCATTTAAGTAGAATTAACAACTACTTTCATGAAAAATTAAGGTTTTCTTAAAGTTTTAAGAAAATGTATATTTTCTTATTTAAAAATTATTTTATATATTAGTATAAGTAAATATATGTATTAATACCCAGTTCCCAAAAAATATTTACTATTAGATATTTTTTTCTTTCAGTGTATATGTATGCGTATATGGAGATTATTTTTTCCTATGACATATAATACTTAATTAAATGCTATTAACTTATTTATACAGGCAGAAAAAAGAGCTCACCACAATGCTTTAGAAAGGAAACGTCGGGACCATATTAAAGACAGTTTCTCCAGTTTAAAAAATGCAGTACCAACCTTGCAAGCTGAAAAGGCTGCGAGTAGAGCACAAATCCTAAAGAAAGCAGCGGAATATATTCAGACTATGCGGAAGAAGAATGTTTCTCAGCAACAAAGTATTGAAGATCTTAGAAAACAGAATGTTAACTTAGATGCTCAAAGTAAGTATCTTATTTTAAACAGGTGTACACTCGCCATTAGAAAGATTGTCTGGTTTTTTTTTAAGTTTAAAAACTTATTTGTCTCTCTCTTTCTCTTATCTAGTAGGATAATTTATTGCCCAATAAGAGAATGCCTTCATTGGGTAAGACAAGAAAAATTCCTAAACTTAAAATAAAAAAAAAGAGACAACCTTTCCGACAACGAGTGTACATTTATGGACAAAAAGGTTGTTTGCTATTTTTTTATATGAGTTTCCAAACACATCTATCTTGTCTAATGGGAGAATTTTCCCATTGAAAAACAAATTTTTTCTTCAGGCAAAATAAAATGTTTTTAAACTCATGAAAAAAGACAGACAATCTTTCAGTCTGCAATTGTACATTAGACTGCACAAATGCCATAACATTCACTAAGTCTAGGATTATCAGGATTTTTCAGTTACATGCGTTATTTTTATATATTTGTGTATCATGAGTATTAATTGTTCAAAGAAATAATGATACCTCAAATACTCTTAATGGTATCTGTAACGTAAAAAAACAGAAATACATATAAAAGAACTAATGTTTGAAATGTCACTACTGTTTTCTTGAATGACTATAATAAACAGTCATAATGCACGATTATATATTAGATGCTTGCAAAAGTTTGTAAAATCACAAATACATGGCTGCAACAGTGCTTTTGTTTTTTTTAAGTTGCTTTTTAAATGTTGGTCATACATGATCAGAATTGATAGTTGACAACTCAAGTTCCGAATAAAATGTTATATTTAACGTTGAAAACAAAGTTCATCTTTGCCATTGCATACTTTAATTACTTTAATCGAGGTGAAACTAATGCAACAATTAATAGTCTAAGAAGAGATTTTTTGTGTGTGCTATTGTCTGTGGAAAACGATTGAAAAGGTTTAGAAATATTGTTTACGATGTCAACGAGAAACGACGTTCACGACGTTCATCTAAGCGAAATGGAAAACAACGAATTAGAGGCAGTGATGCGAAATCGTGCCCGAGCGCACTGGCATTTTTTCCTTTCTACTTATGCATATAGAAACGCTTTGTCTATTTGTGTAACGAGCTTGTTACACGGATAGACGGAGCGTGTATAAGTGGAGAGTGAAAAACGCTAGTGTGTCCGGACACGATTTCTCATCACTGATTGAAAACATTGTTCAACGAAAACACAGCCGAAACGTTAAAAGAGATCATCTTGAAGTTGATGAATCGATAATATCCCGTCATTTGAAAGCAATAGGAAAAATGGAAGATCTAAAATATATCTTATATTTAGAAAGAAGGAAGATGACTTCCTCATAAACTTTCTGTAAATGCAATTGCGAGAATCGGTTTACAATCTCTCTTCTTGCTTATCGGATATAAAAAAAAAGTTTTTTGTGACGAATAGTTGTAGATGATGAAAAGTGGATCTATTTCGACAATCTTAAACGCAAAAAGTCAGAATCCGATCATCGACATCCACAAAACGCCATGTCCATGTTCCTAGATAAAATTCTCTTGTTTATCTAATAAAACTAAAAAATGCTTTAGTATGAGCTATTGTCACTAGGGCAAACAGTCACAGGAGATCGCTACAGTCAGTAATTATAATGTTTTAATCAAGCCATGAAAAGCAAATGCCTATAAATAACCACGAATCGACGCAAAGTCTTTCTGATTTATGACAATACCAGATCATACGTTGCTGTTACGATTAAAAAAACGAGTTAATTGAGAAGTCACACTCAGCATACTCTCTAGAAATCACCTCAACTAATTTTCATCTGTTTAAGTTGATGCAGCATGATCTATTTAAAATACGATTCTGAAATTTTGAACAAGTGCGAAAATGGATCAATGAATGGATTGCTTCAAAAGATAAATATATAAAAATTTATTTAATATCGTATGAACTTTTGCATGCACTTAATAAATATGATGTGTATTATTGAGAAATCCTAGTGATCTTATGTTTAATAGATATAAAGGCTTCCATATAGCATATATAGTGAGGTGTTTTAAAAAGGATCGTTGTTAATATAAAATGTTTTAAATGAATATGTCATCCCTAAGATCCCAAATGCATTTATTCCTTCAAGAACCAGCATCCAAAGACGTTAGTGGCTATGGTATAAAAATATAAGTAATAAAAGAGCATATATCTTTCTTCTCTATTACTTTATATTATTTTACTTATATACTTTCTATTACTTTAGGCGTTAGGCGCGTGGTCTGTAGGCGTAATTGGAAGGGTATACAGAGTCTTTGAAAAAAGAATTCAAAATTTATAGGGTAGATACTACTCATTATACTAAATAAAAAATATGTAGTAAACATAGACTAAAATGTCAAACTTTTTAGAGTTATAAATGTTTTTTGGTTTTGGTAATGCAAATTACACAAGATCATTAAAAAAATAAAAAGTTCACCAGAAACAAGAACTATTTTTTATATATTTTGGACGTGCTGAAACCGAATACAACCTTTAAAAAAACGTAGCATATCAAGTTTTTGTTATAATGGAGTTATAATAGAATTAAAAAAGGGTTAAAATGAAGTATTTTTTATATTTTACATAGAACATATCGTATTAATATCCATATGTAAAAGGCAAAAGAGCTCAAAGAAGTTAAGCACCTCGCATATATAACTTAATATCTCGCTTATTAAAAGTCTTGTATGTTTCAATATATAAATGTACATAATTATTGGTTTTAAGCTAAGAAAATTTAATCACAACGTGTATGTCCTATGTGGAATATAAAAAATATTTAATTTTGAGTCTTTTTTGCCCGTTATGACAAAAACTTGATATGCTACATTATTTTAAAGATCATATTTGGTTTCAGCATGTCGAAATACATAAAAAATAATGGTTCTTTTTTCTGTTAAAAAGACTTTTTTGTGGTCTTGTGTTAATTTGCGTACTTTCATTGATCATATGCGATAAATGAACAAATAAGTATATTATTACTTTTATTATTACTTTATTATTACTTTGTTGTTTACAAAAGATATATTATTACTTTGATGTTTACAAAAGATATTCTATATGTCCTCCATCCACTTTTACATATACTCACTCAAAAAAAGTATTCTATGTACAAAGTGAATTTTCCTTAAATCCATGTTCTAAAAGAAATATCTTACAGAAAGCATATTCATCTTTCATTAAAAGAAACCACTCATCGTACATTTATGAGATATTATTTTAATTGTGTTCCTTTATATCAAGAGGAATATGTTAATTTGAAGCACAATGCCGTCTTACGTGCAGTACGAGAGACGCGAAGAATTGTTGTTTCACTGCGTACTGTTGTGTAGGATTGGTTGAAACCACGCTTCCAGAGTCAATTTACTGTCGACGTTTCAATCAAATCGACGTTGAAATCGTCAAACCGACATCAGTTTGATATCATTTTGACGTTAATCAACGAGTCATTTTTCACTGGATATATAGATATCACAAACATGAAGTCTTAAATAGCTCAGTGGGAAGAGCGGTTACCTGACAAGCGGAAGAACCTGGGTTCGATTCCAGCCGAGTCTAATGTTTTTCATCTCATATGGCATTAAAGTGGACATCTACAGATACACACAAGCACAACAAAGTTTTTCTGATCTTTCTTTCGTGATAAAATTTATTAAATCCGAAGAAATATTTTTGAGTTGAAGTATTATATAAGAGAAAATTTAAATTAAGAACAAATAGATTTGCACTGTACATTCAATATGAAATTCCTCCTATCTTTAAGAATTGTGTTTAAGATTATTTTTCTCTTGATTTCAAAGCAATCCTCTATAAGGTCATATAATAAAGCCATAAGAATAAAATCCTTTAAGATTTAGAGAATTCCACTTCTATTAAAATTATTTTTTTTGGGTGGCTTGATGTCTTCATATTACAGAATTTTCCGATTTGGATATCTTTCCGCACATAGAGATGTCGTGCAGCTAAAATATTTCTATCGGCAAGACTATATACGAGATGTATATCTGCCATTTCCCGATTAGAATAATAAGCTTACGTAGTTGAAAGAATTCTTGCTACCGCACTTCTTGAACAATGCGATCGCTAATCATAAGGATAAATAGCTATATTGAAGCAAAATGATAATGTAAATATTATTGTGTAGAAATAAAATTGATTCGCAAGACCAAAAATGTTTGAAAGGAGATACAAACATCTATTTTAAACATCAAAGTAATAATGTGGTAAGATAATCATACGTTCATTCCACACACATGATCAATGAAAACACACAAATAACTTGCAAATTACTAAAACTGAAAAATATTTGTAATTCTGAAAGAGTTTATTTTTCGATCTATGTTTACTAAGCATTTTTTGTAATATACATAATGTCTGATGCTTATATATATATTTCCGAAAAACATATACTTCTTAGCAGAATATATATCTATAGTGTTAAACCAGGCGCCTAAATTAAAGAAAACAACGCACGCTACTGAAAAGTTAAGCAGTAAGAAAGTAGACTAAACGTAGTTGAAACTTTAAATATTGTTTTATGTTCTCGATAATGTTAGACTGTGATTGGTTGATTCGCTTATTGCTTATGTTTTTCTGCATTTATAACTTTAGAAGCTATAAATGACTTTGGAAGCTGATTCTTGGAAGTATAAATGCACGGAGAGCGTAGAAACTGCGCACTTATCTACATCTTCCTACTCGTAAAAAACATTTTAATGAATCTTACTATTCTAAAAGAATGTGGAGGAGCTTGATTATTAAGGTCTTAAAAATAGAAGTATTTAGCCTTGTATTTATAATCTTCTTTAATCCCTATTTGATCATATTTTGAAGTAAAAACTTATTACAGAAACACAGCGACAATTATAAACAACATATTTCTTCGATTGATTAAAACGCGTACTGTATCGAGGTATTAATTAATTATATGATATATATAATCAAGTATTATTTTATATATTTTGTAAAATTAGATATACAAGATATCCCAAACTCTCCTTCGCAATTTTTGTACATAGAACAGATTGAGGTGAACATAAAAGTCTTATACCGTTTAGCGATATTTCGCAATAAATTTTGATGTATTAATTAAAGAAGATTAGTGAGTGATCACCAATATGATATGGTATGGTAAATGAGATATAGTGGCGATGTGTACTGTTGAACAAAAAAGCCATTTATTATTTGATAAATAATTACGTAGATTTTTAGTTATTAATGAAAGAAAATTCTTAGATGATTGTGCGCAATAGTGGACAAATCTTTAATTAATATCTAAAAATCTATGTAGTTATTTGGAAAGTGGTACAGAACTTTTTTGTTTAACCTAATGTATAAATATATATTAATTGTGTGCTTTCACGCGTGTCGAATGAACGGATAATTATCTCACCACACTATCACTTTAATATTTACAATAGGTGTTATATCTCTTTTCAAACATTTCTGGTCTTGTGCGAATCAATTTTATTTCTACACAATAATATTTACGTTATTATTTTGCTTCAATACAGTATAGCTATTTGTATACAATGGCAGATATACAATAGCAAATGGCACCACTATAGCTCATCTACTATATCGTGCATAAACATTCACTAATCTTCTTTAATTAATATCTCTAGATTTATTGCGAATATCGCAAAATGGCATAGGACTTTTACCTCAATCCATTCTATATTCCAACAAAAATTGTGTAAGAGACTCTGGGACATCCTATATAAATTAGATAACTACTTTTTACTTTGTCCAAACACATTATTTATTTATTAAACATCGATAATTTACAAATATTAACATTTCGAACGTAAAGTTTATAAAAACAAATTAAATAAATCTTCAAATTCGAGATTGACGAATATATAAAAAAGGGTCTTGTAATAATATGTTAATAGTGATTGATGAAGATCTATCTTTTATTTCGTTGCATTTCTCTATATCTAGAGTTACCTACTTTTAATATTTTGAAAGAAATTTAATATTTTGAAGATATTTGAAGACATATTTCAGACAGAAATTGTAAGATTTCAAGGGAAATATAAGATAGTAATATTACTTTGATATTAAAATACTTTTCCGATGATGATTTTAAATGGAATCTTATAATTCATATGATTTTTATTAATATAAATCGATTTCTAAAGTCTTTCTACATATTTCCCAAATTTACCAAAAGTATTGAAAATAATTGAAAGATAAATACTCTTTCAGGGATATTTTACATTTTATTCTCTGATACTTTTTAGGATAAGATATGAAATATTTTGTAAAATGCTTATCGATAACGTCATCTTATGACAAATAATGGCAAATTACTTTTTTAGACAAAAAAGTAACAATATTTGGGAATTTATTTAAAAAAAACTATTGAATGAATATGTTTAAATTTTACATACGTTGTAACATATTATATAAGATATTATATAACATATTTGCATTAACCCTTTGCCGTACTTTGACGAGTCTGACTCGTGGTACAAATTTTGTACCAAACATGAATATCACGAGTCAGACTCGTGGAATGAAGATTGGGCCAAACGTAAACATCACGAGTCAGACTCGTGGACTGAAGATTGGGCCAAACGTAAACATCACGACTCTGGCCTGTTTAGCGCGCGTCATCTCCTACCGTTTGGGCCCGGATTTCGTCGAGCTAAATGGTACGGCAAGGGGTTAAAAAAGGATCTTATGATTACTTTTTGTGCGGAAATGATGTCATAGCATCCAATGCCTGCAGTTTTTGTATATCTTTCTGATTTACATAATTCATGTTTGTATAATACCATAACTAAGAAAATAAAAAAATTTCTTATGAAATAGTGTTGTAGTTATAGCCATTTGGGCTAGAATTTTTATTTTCGTTTTAGCTTTCTTTTTAATAAAATAAAACAAAAGCGAATTTTAACAAAAAGTATTAATTTTTTTAAAATGAGCTAAAAATTCATTTGTTTGAAAATAAAAATACTTGCCCGAAGACTATAACAACACTATTTTCCAACTTTTTTTTTTAATTTGAGTATTATATAAACAAATCTTGCAGAGAGGCGTGTAAGAACTGCGGGCAATGGATGTGACATCATTTTCGTACAAAAATAATAAATTTATAATTATAAATTTATTACATTACCTTAAATATTATAACTTATTACATTATTTAATTATAAATTATTTTGTTTAATGCAAGTATATTACTTAATATATAAATATATAATTAATTTATTAGTATATACAATTCAAAGATATTCATTTAGTAGTTTTCTTTAAATAAATCCCCGAATATTATTTCTTTTTATCTGAAGTAATTTGACTCCTTAATACTTTTGTATATAGAATAACTAGAAAAATTGATTAATGGTACTAATATATCGTTGTATATTGTATTAATATATTTATAAAATGCAATATAACTTTGTATATATTTTTCTGTTTTTTTCATAGCAATCGGCTTCATTTATCATTCTACTAATGTCTAAAATTATTCAAGTGAAGTCATCCAAAAATAATTTATGAGATATTTCATATTTTTATACTAAAAGATATTATTAGGATACAATGTGAAATATCTCAGAGAAAGTATTCCGCGATGATTTTTTACTTTAATACTTTTATGCATAGAATAACTTGAAATATCGACTTTTTTTAATCCATACGATTTCAATATAAAATACTATATTTAATGAAAAAATCGAAGTTGATCTTGAAATAACTTTTAAAAAACATTTTAATATTACAATAATATTATTACCATTCTCGAAATCTTACAAAACTTTTCCCTAAACAATTTTTCTGTATAATAATTTCTTCTGAAATATTTTAAGTGAACGTTTAAAATGAATCACTCTATATATGTAGAATTAGATCAAATCATTAGATTAAATATAGTGTACATGTCTTTAAAAATTACATAATTTTCTCCCATCGTCGTCAAATTTGCGATTATTGGGACGTTTATTTTAAGTTGAGAAAGAATTCATTAAGATCTGTATTCTAAACTCTCTTGTATCGCTAAAAACATCTTTAAAAATGACTTATAACCAGTCAGAAAGCTTATAAGTTTTAGAGGGACTTTTAGCAATCAAAGGGTTCAGCCTAAATTCTAAAGAGTATAGACCTAAAGCTCCTGACTTTACTCCTGCAGAATACCGAATTAATGACGTCAAAAATAAAAAAAAAAACACTATTTTGAAATAAAAAGTTATTTGTATGAAAGAACACTTCATATTGCTTGAACGTACTTGTAAAATGCTACGAAAACTATCCTTTTCCCTTGACAGTCAATAAATAGCCTTAAAATTAACATGGCAAAACGATCTCTCTAAAGCTAGCAGAGCCAAATCAGCAAAATAAAACCGGACCTACTACATTATTTAATATCCATTTTGTACTAATTTGTACCAGCAACAAAAATTGTACATCTTTCTCGTGTCGTGAAAAAGAACAGTGATACTGTTAGCTTAATATTAGGCTAGCAGAATAGCATGAAAAAGAAAAAAAAGAAAAACAAATACATAGATAGAAAGCCCCGAATAGTTCAACGCAGGCAAGATTTCTCGTTCGGCTATAACGGATAATCGGACAAATTTTTGGGTAGGCTCTATCGATTCCTTAGAGTCAATTTGCTTAATAAATCTATCTTTATATTTGTCCTACATAGTTCATGAAAGGAGGAGATATTTTAGTGGAAGGCTCGAAATGGCAAAATTTTGCGATTAAAAAATGTTCTACAAATGTCCATCTCAGCCTTTTTCTGTCAGAGGCGCCACTCAGCGGCGCAGTCAGTGAGGATAGATTACATGGTTAGATTGTCACGTGTTAGTGTCAAGAGACGCGGTAGTATCTCGCGCAAAACAAAGCAAGTGAGAGGAAGAATGTCATCCTCTTCTCGTTCTCACTCGCTGACGCGACCGTTTTCAAAGCAGCGAGTGAAAGAGAGAAGAAAAGGATGATATTTTCGCCTTTAAGGTCGTTCTACATTAGTTGCAAGCAGCCAATTGCATGCGACACTTTCCGGTTGTAAGCTAGTCGCAAACAGTAATCGCAAGGTTTGCCAAAGTCCAAAGTTTGCGCCTTTGCGATGTTGCGACAACCAATCAGTGTCGAGCTCCGCATATATAGGTTTATAACATTAACTTGTCTGTTCTTGTTTGTTCGCTTCCATATTTAAACGTAAGTATTGCTCTGCATGTTCATCTTGACATCAGTTCCTTTTTCCTGTGACAGAGTCTTATGGATGTTAAAGAAACATTCTTGTTACTGATTGGCTGTGACATGTGACCAACGATTAAAATGTAGAAGCTCATCGCAAGAATTTTGCGCCTTGCGACAATGCGATCTTGCGATTAACTGCTTGCAACTAATAGAACGACTTTTACTCGGCGTTTCGAAGCAACTGAGCGCTCGCATCGTATGTATAAGCCAAGTGTTTATAGAAGAAATACAGTAGTATCTTCTCTTAAATTAATACGCAAGTCTCGTAAAATTATAATTATTTTTTTAAACTTATGTCAAATTTGTGTATTTAATAGATATTCAATCATTTATGAAAAAGATGTGATATCCGAACAAATCTACTTTTTTTTTTAAAAAAAGGTGAAAAAAGACGCCAAGTTCACGCGCTTGCCTGCATGAATAGAATTATACAAAAATTAATGTTTCTATAAAAAATATTTTATTTGTAAAATAACACATTTAAAAATGTTAATAAGAAATATTGTTGTTTAAACTTCTATTTTTTACAAAAAAAAAACGTGATATTAGGTAGTTAGACCAAATGAAAATAATTCACGTGTTTCCTTACATGAGTAGAATCTTAAAAATATGTTCATATATGAAATATTTCACAAATATACTTTCAGAAAACAAATCTAAAGACGTTAAAACATATAATTTAAATTTCTATTTTCTACAAAAGGGATGTTAAAAGATAATTAGATCTAACGAAAATACCATTGCATATATAACAGCTTTGTTTATATTCACAACACATGTGGTAACTACTGACTTTTTTTATTGGTAACCATGTAAAAATTAAAATAAAATTAAGAGTCACACAAAAAACACTTGGCGTGCCCGTGGGCAGGGGGTATATAAATAATTTAAATATATTTTCTAAATAGTATTTTGTATCAAGCGCCGCGGCCGCTACGTATCGAACGTATTGTAAATTAATCTGAATAAAAATAGGTAAAGAAATAGGTTAAGAAGATGAATTGTATGTCACGTTAATTTACGACAAATTATTGATTGTTTATTAGAGCAAAAGAGGAGTGCACGGAATATCTTATAAATTTGTTTAATCGATTGTGTTACTTTATGGATATATATTTTTATTTTAACATATTTCGCAAAAATTTTTAGCATGCATTTTCTGACGTCATTAAAAAGAGATAAACAATGCAAGAGGCAAAGAGTTTTAGTATAGATTTCCTCATAGTAAATATATAATTTTTTTTAATAATGTACATCAAATTATTAGTAGCATTATAAACATTTATATTGAAGAATGATGTATTAATTGGGGCACGCCGAGTTTTGGATCCTCGATGTTAAGTTTTTCTCAATTTGATACTTGGATGTTTCAACGTTCCATTATTAATATTATTGATACTTATCACATAATTATTTGTATAATAAATACATACACGTACTTGGTTTATTATATTGATCTTACTTCTTTTTTTACTATAACTAATTTAAAACATCTACACTTTGATTAAGTTAACATGTACTTTTTGTTTTGTAGTTTTTGTTTTGATACGTTATCAATTTGTAAAATTCACTGCACCTTGTTGTAACACGAATACGCCAAGTGTTTTTGTGTGACTCTGGATTTTATTTTATCTTAATTTTTACATGTGTTAAACCAATAAAAAGAAGTCAATAGTTACTACATGTGGTGTGAATATACACAAAGCTATTATATATGCAATGGTATTTTCGTTTAATCTAATTATCTTTTAACATCCTTTTTGTAAAAAATATAAATTTAAATAATATTATGTTTTAACGTCTTTAGATTTGTTTTCTAAAAATGATATATGTGAAATATTTCATATATGAACATATTTGCTTTTATATAATTCTATTCATGTAAGAAAACACGTAAATTATTTTCACTTAGCCTAACTACTGATATCACGTTTTTTGTAAAAATTAAAAAAAATAGAAATTTAAACAACAATATTTCTTATTAAGGCTCTGATATCTCTGGGGCGGCCATATTGGTTTGATGACGTCTGAAGCGAGAAATGACATACTGAAATTCCCTTGCACTTTATTGCTTTATTTTTTTACTTTTTACTAAATATTTTCCTAATCCTGAAACCTGTAAAAAGTACAGCAAACTTAGATATCTGGCTAATATATCACGTAGTATCGTAAAATAATTCCTGAAATAATGCTACATTTTTCGGCTGTCACGGTGGTTTGATAGCTGAGATACCAGCCTGAACACATTTGATTTCTCGATTTTCACAATATATCACCAGTATCACTGAGTTTGCTGTACATTTTACGGCTCTGAAGATCACGATAATATACACACTTCACGGAGAAACTGAAAAATAACGCGATAAAATGCAAGTAATTTCTGAAATGTCAAGTGAGGTCTAGTGTAAGCCTGGCCGAGTGTCAGCCAGTTAGCTACACTGATATGGTTATTTCGTGTTCTCGATACTGCTAGACGTTACCGTCAACTCCGACTTTCTACGCGGAAGTAGCAGAGCCTTAACATTTTTTAAATGTGTTATTTTACAAATAAAATATTTTTTATAGAAACATTAATTTTTGTATAATTCCACTCGTGCAGGCAAGCACGTGAACTTGGCGTCTTTTTTTACCTTTTTTTTTTTAAAGGTTTGTTCGGATAAATATAGACGAAAGAGCATTTAAGATTACTTAAGCACATCTGTAAAATTATCTGAATGATATTTCTTTCCTTTGATGATCAATAAATAGTCGTATAATAAATGGTGAAATAAGTGTGTCTGCATGCTTCATTTAAAAATGGCACGCAACTTTCGTCAGCGTGTTATTTCTGATGTCATAAATCCAACATGGCCGTGGCGAGGTACAAGGAGTCTTAAGTACACATATGCGTTTATATTATACGCCAATAAAATTTGTTGGACGAATAAAATAAGTATTTCAATAATTTAGATTTTTATTGTTAAAACTTAGTCGTGGTATTTTATGTATATTATATATAAACAACTATTCTTTACCTCGTTTGTTCTGCTGCTTCTCACTTATTTTGCATTCTCAGATATTTTATGAGTGTTTTAGTGGTTTTATGAAATAAGCAGCAATGACTTTTCTATCGGAATAGAAATTATGAGATTCCGTAGCCAACCGTAGTAAAAGAGATATACTTATTCGTTAAAATAAATCTATATGTGTTCTCATTGTGAAACAGCTGAGAACGTTTGTATATATCACAACTATTAGAATAGAAGCGAAGTAGTTATTTGTTTATCTTTTCTAATAGATTTTGTTTCTACAGTTCGTTCATTAGAGAGGGCCATAACCAGCGGTAATTTCACCGTAGAGTCATGTGAAGTGATCAGATCTGAGTCAAAGGGCATTAGTAATTACGACACTGAGACGGAGTCGTCAGATAGCGAAACGGAAACTGCAGTACGACAGCCGAAAAAATTGAAGGTCGCTGGTCTTCATTGACGGGAATGCATTTGTATGTTCTTTTCTCAATCCTTTACTCGATACTTTATTTTCATATGACGATACTGTCCCATCCATTGTAAGTAATGTAAGTTAAGTATATAATCGTATGACATGCGTAAAATAGATTATCTAAATAAATGTTTATTAGATTTTGTCCTGTAGTATACATGTAATATAGCGTATATTAAGAAAACACGCCGAAATATATTAAAATGTCAAATAGCGAAAGACCAATCTAATAATATTATAGATAATAAAGACTATGCGTTAATTAGTTTGAAGAATATACATATACGTGATTAACTTGTTTTTTTCAATTATCCCTATATTATATTCACTTGTGCGAAAGAAAACAATTTTGAAGAACACATTGACATTGTACCATGTATCTTTTATTTTCAGAGTAATCTATGTGAGAGAGAGTGTACTGATTAAATCATGATAGAGATAAATTTATCGAGATAAGAGATTGATACATTGTAGTGAGCAAGTTTTATAATTACAGCATTTTTACAACTCATTAAAATTTGCCATATGCTATTATGTGATACCAGAATCAGACAAAATCTCGTGTTATAGTTTGAGCCAGGATACAATTTGTAATCTTCATCCAAGGAGAAAGCGTTGATGATGAAGTTTTATATTATGATGCGATCGTGTCGATCTACATGAGGGGAAATCCTAATCACGATGATGAAGGAGATAATACATTAAAGAAGTGTCATTAATTTATTTAAGTATGAGTTACTTTACAAACAGGAACTGACACGTTTAGGGTCCTGTTCGACGACGCTTAAAGAATTCACTAAGTTGAAACGCAGTACAGATACTGCCAACGGTGCGAATGTATCGGCCGTGCTAAGAATCCTAGATGCGACCAGCGAATTTGCCAGCTTCGATCTGCTCATCCCACTTCTCTACCCAAGTGATCGGGCATAACGACGTGTAGATCCTCTTAAAGTACTGGCAGGCATCATATTCCTCGCTGTGCTTCTTTTTGCATCGGTGGAAGTCTAAGAAGCTCTGGTAACAATATCTATAGATCATTAGACTCGATTAGCGGCATGTTGAAAGTACTCTTCGGTCTTGAATAAAAAAGCGGATATTCGTGAAATAAGGACTATGTTTACAGGGTTTCTAAACCGAGGTAAAACTAATGAAGAAACTAATGCAAATTCTTTTTTCCGTATTTTATTGTGAACACGCACATAACTTGCAAAATTTGTTTTCTTTCTTCAATTTACTTTTTAAACTGTCTTGGCATCTTTTGTGTGTGTTTTCTATTTTCTTCCACCAAATATATTTGATATTAAATAGAGACAGTGCAATTTGGTGTGACTAAAAAAAAACAGGTGTATATGTTACGATCAAAACCTTCCTTAATGTAATAAAAAAAACTACATGGAAATATTTCAAATTACAATAGTTACAGTATTTGCCAAACCTGATATCTCCATCCGCAATTTTTTGTCGGGAATTAACCAAATTAGTCGACTGGACTTAGAATCTGCCGGATATTTCACAATTTGGTTGCGCTTTCAATATTGGCCGTAACATGTGTGCGACGCGGGATGTTTTTTTTGCGCGACATAAGTATAATTTAGAAAAATATATAACCGTGTTTATATTTTAGTTTCCAACAATTTATTGAATTATTTCCAATAATTGACCAAAAAAGCGCTGCTCCAATCCGAAAGTCAGAACAAACATTACTTCACACCGCGAAAGCCTCAAATATTAAATATGTAACTGTATACTGTATACAGCGTTATGTATGCCTGGTTGTTATAACTAAAATTACGTATTTTAGACTTTATGCTTATACGTGCAAGGTTGAAAATCGTACAAGTAACCATAATTATAATGATCTAGTATGTATAAGTGAATGTATAGTGCGAATGAAACGTATAATGACGATTTTCGGGTAGAAATATTTAAATACGCGTTCAAAGATCAGATCCCATCAATAAAATTTCTTACTTTCTACATTCAAATTATGTTCTCTTGCAAGTTACTATCTTTCCATTTTTGTTTTTGATAATACTTAAATTATTTACTGACGGCGGTCATATTGAAATTATTGATCGGCTCATAAGCGATTTAAATCCTTACCTGGTCTGGTTCTGGTTGGGAAACCTAGGATCGAAGGGTACACTTGGGAACTGTTCTTGCAAGGCTTCCGACGGCTTGAACTTCATGCTTGCGGTGTTATAGGGCACTGCTTAACAAGTGATAAATTACTTATTATCTAAATCTTAGCGCAAATTCTCGCGTCGCGTCTAACCCTTTCTCTCTACTTTCACCTATATCTCCTTCAGGATACGTTCGCAAAGATAAATTCATTTCTCGCTCTCGTTCTTTCATCTCTCAAAACACACACGACACTATATCACAAAATGAATTCGCTTCTCCCGGCACTTTTTCCCTTTTCGTTGTGTATCTCTCTTTTTCTCTTACTGTCTATATGTCTCTCTCTCTCTTTCGCTGTCTATATATATATCTCTCTCTTTCTCTCGTTCGAATCGTTACAGAGCAATCTCATTGTATCTTACAAGAGTAAACACGAGGGCTCGCGGCGAAACGAAACGAACGAAAGGTGCCTCTGGGAGTAGCAGTCCCTTATACGATATCTTAATAATTAACAATAATTAGCTATATCTTAGAAGAAGAAGAAGAAGAAATAGTAGAAGAAAAAGTAACGAGCCGAAGTGCATAAAGAAAACATTACACGGGACGTTCGCGGGACTATTTGACCAACGGTCGCGTATTGTCTTCTTCCTGGCAGCAGACTTCGCGATACTTCTTCACCTCTGCCATGTATAACGACCACGCGTCCTTCGGCTGTTCCACTGTCTGTTCCGCCTTCGGCTTTGCCACCATGCCAGTCTTTAGGATTCTGCCGCCTCTCCTCTTGCCGACCATCAACGGCGGCGGCACTACGGACTTCTCTTCCAATACCGAGGTGGTGGCTTTCTGCGCGGTTGGCTGCATTTGCTCTTGCATTTTCTTGAACATTTCCATAAAACTACCGTCATTCTTGAAGGCGTTTGGTTGTGGGACGATCATCGCCGTCTGATGCATTGCCGCGCCCGCGCTCGCGCCCTCGCCGTGATCCTCTAACGCATCCGACTCATACGAGGGCGCCCTGGTGTGATGTCTGCGGCTTTCTCTATACCTATGCCGATCTCTGCTACGGTTACGGCTGCGGCTACGTCTCCTATCCCTCGAACGGGATCTACCGCGCGACCTCGATCGTGATCTATCTCTTCTCGAGTACTTGCGCGATCTCTCTCTATCGCGATCACGATCCCGTTCCCGGTCCTTGTCACATGAACGCGAGCGTCTGTGAGAGCGCGCTGGGGATGATTTGGAGCCGCTGCGACGACGTTGCCTACGTCGCTCCTGAGACGGTGAATCGTTCCGTGAGGATCTACTGCTTCGGTGGGCGTAACTGTCCGTGCCGGGCGAGGGCGTACGCCGCGAGCTGCCTCTGCTCTTGTGGCTATCGTGCTGTTGTGATGTACTGTAACCTGTGCTATACATGGGGGGCGAGGGCGGAGCGGGTGGCGATTCGGTATTCGACCTGCCGCTGCGTTCGTACCGCTTTGAGTCCATTGCGCTGCACTGGGCCGTACTGATGAACGGACGCACACGGACACACCTATAAGGATAGAAACTACCTTCCATGAGTACACGGCTCATTTCGGACCATCGCGCCTTCATCTCTGACTTGGACTTTTTTTCTCTTTAACTGTATATTCGCGAGAGAGATATATATAGACAGACTTTGAGCGAGAGAACATGATATAATTAAGTAGATTAAGTGGAAATAATTAAGATGAAACCATACAGAGAGAGAGAGAGAGAGAGAGAGAGAGAGAGAGAGAGAGAGAGAGAGAGAGGACACTTCGCATTGAGCGATATAGCCTTGCCTGCAACCACCAAGCTATGAGTCATTGCATAGTATAATCTTTGAATCACTTACCAAGTTCTATCATGATAAAGCTTTTACTTAATATTTAAGCTATTGTAGGTTTTTAACAGTACATATTAAAAGTACAAAAAGAAACACAGTATGGTGATCGCACAACTTGACAGTCTGCCTCTTAGTGCGAAGGGACATCTCAAGAAGAGAGACCAAAGAGGATAGAGCAATTTCCTGTACTTATTGTCTGTTATTTCATAATGTTGCAAATACAAGTGTTTAGAAAGTATAATGAGATCAAGATCATTGATCAATGATGGATTTAGAGCTTAAACTTCTATTGCTAATCAACTTCTATGTATGTCGCCAGTTTGTCTCGAAAATTCTTGGTTTCCGGAAAAGACCATGTAGTTAGAGATAAATAGGGAACGAAAGAATGAAGATCCGTTTAGGTGATTCAGGAGGCGACAATGGGGTATTTGAAGGATTTCAGAGGAAACATAGCTTTAGACCTTGAGGTGATGAGGAAAATAAGAAGGGTGTAGAGGTCAGAGGAAAACGCGTGCCGTCTCTTCAACGACCTTCTTCGAGATTTACTACCGGGGTGGCGACAACCCTTCTACGACTATTTGCTTTGTGCAAGCGGACGTGGCCGCCTCGTCGAACGTCTCGCTGGATCGCCTAAAGTTTTAACACTAATTATCTATATGTGTAATACCTTAATCAGCCAGTGCGGTCGAAAACAAAATGGCCACTAAGAAATACTGCGCCAGGCAACGACTTCGTTACGTCATGCACCTCGAGAAGACCATACACGAATCTAACTCGGCAACGAGCCACCACGAACTGTGTATAAACATAGATTAGCCGTCGTACTAAACTATATCAAAACCATAGATATAAAAAAAAACTGAGATGGAACGTGAGTTCGAGGCATAGGGGCCATATTGCATACAATATTTCAATGAAAAGCTATAGTTCATGTGACGTATACTATAACTTTTTATCGAAATATCGTATGCGATATTTTTCGAGAATAAGGCCCCAGACTTCTAGGCTATGTTCTAAAATTCTACTCGATGGGGAGACCCGATTGATCACGGTACGATTGGACACAACCAACCGATATAAAGAATTATCTAGTTAATTACCAGGTCGAGCCAATCATTACAATCTATGTCCAATCGTACCGTGGTCAATCGGGTTCCACCTCTCGGTGGGTAGAGTATATTTAGGTTGCTTTCCAACAAGTCGACACTGTTACGTCCACGATAGATAACTATATAGGGAAATTTGAAAGTAGTGAAATCAGTGACTTACGTGGACGGTCAACAGAGTGATGGCTCCGCTTTTGGGTCACTCTGCTTTTCACCGAGTTTACCCTGGGTCTCGGGAGCCTGGCGAAACGATTGATGAATCTGGCGAAAAGTCAGCGGTGCTTGTTCTCCTGGCTCGGCCTCGGATGTTCCGATACCACGCGGGTTGATGCGGCCCGCGATTCAGAATTTGATTTCGCAACGTTTGAAATATGAAGGGTAGGCAAAAGTAATTGCAACACAGTCGGATTTTACGACTAAGTATAATATACTGAATAAGTACATGAAGCTACCAGAGACTAACTATGAGAAGAAAATAATTATATATATTGCCTTCTCTACAAATGCGCGCGCTTTTATACGTCGCTTTGTCGCTGAGAGTCGTTCTCCGATTGGTCCATGGAGTTATGGCGAGGGAAGAGATTCATTCCTTTGCATGATGTCACCGCGTCGGTGTCCTGAGTGGTGTTTAGGATTCAGCTTTCATGCTCCTGTTTATGTTGGCTTATCGCACTGAGCGATAGCGGTTTCTTTGGGTCGATCCGAGATCCGTCGATTTCGAGACTCTCCAGCAGCACGCAGCATTCGGCATTTTAATTATAATGTTTTAACGCTCGCGAATATGCATATGCGCACGTACTTACATCTAGTAACATAGGGATATAATATCTAGTGATGTCTGAAATCAGACAAGTCGGCCTCCCGGTCTATAATAATATATTGTTAATGTTCTAAAATAGATCCGGACGTTACAACACAAACATTATTTTGGATGTTACGTGTAGCAATCGGATTAATCACAGTGATGTAAATTGTCTAGAGAGAAAGTTCCCTAGGCTAATCGGATTACCAAATCGTGTCCGTGAAGGCCAAATCATACTAGCGATTGGCGATTGACAATTAAAGATTAGATTTTAACGAATGAATAAGCTTCAGCCTTGGCTTGCTTTGTTCCAATTGGTCAAGTTCCAATCTTCAATCGTCAGTTCAATCATCAATCGCTAATCGCTAGTGTGATTTGGCCTTGAGAGACGGATCGGACTTTTCACGTAAACTTGTCAGCCGTGAAATGTGCTGGCGGAAAAGTGAAAATCTAGTGACATGATGAATACGGAATATATTATGATACTGCTGTGATGAGATACAGAAAACATAACAGTCCTAAGGTTTTAGCGATGTTTTTAAGGTTATGTGTTCATAGCCGATGGATACAGCTGTTTTGGCCGATATTGAAATCATATAGGAACCATGTTTAGTGACTTGTGCTTTTCACGTATAGAGTTATTTGATTGCG
Organism: Odontomachus brunneus; assembly: GCF_010583005.1. Classification (NCBI taxonomy): domain Eukaryota; kingdom Metazoa; phylum Arthropoda; class Insecta; order Hymenoptera; family Formicidae; genus Odontomachus; species Odontomachus brunneus. Next base: position 26,353 of record NW_022639507.1, on the reverse strand, counting down.
TGAACAATGAAAAAGTTCACGTGAAATCGATAGAGTGAAAAGTGAAAAGATTCGCTCGAAGTTACGTGATCGCTACCCTGGGCTGCGTTCCAAAATTCTACTTGGTGGGTAGAGTACATTTAATTGACCAATTTTGATAAAAAAAATCCTAATTATCTTTGTTCTTATTGATCAATGAAATGCTACTCTACCCGTCGAGTAGAGTTTTGGAACATAGCCCAGTGAGCAGTTGTAGTACTAGATGCATTCGTTGTATTTCATAGATGGAGACACTATTGTTTTGTTGACATCTGTTTGAAAATTAACGTTCAGTAAATTGACGGGTTCAGTAGTTATGTATCAAAGACAACGAGGGTGAAAGATCTGGAATAGAAGGATTGTATACCAATTCAGAAGGAAAGACAACAACGATTATGACGCGTGCGGTAGAGAATAATATGAAAAATATATTCTGCAATGCGCAGTTTAACAAAACAGACCATCCACGATACATGAAAAAACTTACTAAGCTATACGAAAGAGTGAGTGAGAATTACGTTGTTCTTCACAAAGTAAATTTTAATTTTAATTCGGCTTTTTTGTTCTTAAAATATATGACTTTAATTTTGTTCTTTAACTACGTAAAACAGTTACATAGTCAAACTTCCCACTTGGTTTTATTTTAATTTTATGAATATAACATATATATATATATATATATATATATATATATATATATATATATATAAAAAAAAAAAATATATATATATATATATATATATATATATATATATATATATATATATATATATATATATATAAAAGAATAACATATTTATGTATATATATATAGACAAATTTAATTTTTAAATTTAAAATTCACTCAAGAGAGAGTGCGATAGCATACATACAGTAGTATAAAATAACCTGTTTTGTTGGTCATTCAGTTATATTTATTCAAACAAATTTTGAAAAAAATCTTAAATTTTCAACAAAATTGGTTTTGTAACTTTCTATCCTTCTTTTAGACTGATTTAGATACATTCTGGAAATGTTTTCTTTCGTGCTTGAAAGTGCCTCTCATGATGGCTCAACAACACCCACGTATTATAAACACATTGGAGTTCTGTGCTAAATTCTCTATGAGCTTGTGTTCGTGTACAGAGAGTGAAACTACAGAACCAATGCCACCATTTGTCAACAAATTATTCACATTTCTCTTGTCAAGTCATAATGCAAAAGACAAGGCAATAAGATATCGCATCTGTCATTTCTTGAACATGCTTCTAAACTCTATGGGTGATCATGCTTTCATTGATGACAGTCTATGTGACCAAATTACAGTCAGCATGATGGATCGATTGCTGGACAAGTCTCCTAAAGTTAGAGCACAGGCAGTTTTTGCCTTGCACAGACTGCAGGATCCATCTGATGAACAGTGTCCTATAATAAAAATGTATTTGTTTCATCTATCTAAAGACCCACAGGCTGAAGTTCGCAGAGCTGTTCTCGCGACCATGGGAAAAAATCAAAAAACCTTACATGCTGCATTGAAGAAAACACGTGATATTGATGACTCTGTACGCAAGATGGCATATGAATTTATCAGCAAGATTACAGTACGATCCTTGACAATTGAACAAAGGGAACGCTTGTTAAAAGATGGTCTTAAAGACAGATCTGAGAGTGTTAAAACATGTGTAGGTAATGTTTTGTTACCAACATGGCTACGATATTATAAGGGAGAATATATCAACTTCATACATGCTCTGGATGCTGGAATAGGAACAGAGACCGCAACTTTAGCTTTACAAACATTATTCAAGTAAGTCTAAAAAGAAGGGAATAAGCAAAAATATAGTTTACAGGATGTCTAAAGCCCGTATCAGACTACGGATTGAGATTGAATTGAAAATTGGCCAATCAGAGCAATGTTCACCAAACTTGAGCTTAGTGAATTTTGCTCTGATTGACTAAATTTCAATTCAATCTCAATCCTAATCTATAGTCTGATACGGGCTTAACAATTATTGACACATCTATTATGTTCAGATAGAACTCATCAAACTGAACATAAAATTCCTCTACTATTTCGCAACAACAAACAATAGTGTAAAATTTTAAGTTATTGATTAAAGAAAATTTATGATTACGCATGACATGATAGGTTGGAGATGTCTGTCATGTGCTTGTATATGAGATTAAATTAAATACGAAAATTATCCAACATTTTATAAATGTTCACGTAGATTTTTAGTTACTAATTAAAATTGATGCATGATTGATAATTCATTAATTCTCTTTAATTAATAACTAAAAATCTACATGGATATTTGCAAAATGGTATAAAACTTTTCTGTTGAGTTTAATTTAATGTAAAAACGTACAGCAGCAGATATCGTCATTAATTTCATAATTTCAGCTAATCTATTATATCGCGTGTGATCACACATTCACCAATCTTCTTTAATTAATAATTCAAAATTTCATTGTTGTTTGTGAAATAGTAGAAGAATTTTATGTTAAGTTTGATAAATTTAAAAAAAATTTTGTCATTTTGCAAAAATATTTTTGAGTTATTAATTTATAGAAGATTGGTAAATAATTATGCGAGATTGTTTGCCAATTTTCTTTCATTAAAAATCTACGTGATTATTTATAAAATGGTAGAAGACTTTTTAGTTCAGTTTGACCTAATGTACAAATATACAAGGGAAATTGTTCTTACTGTCATATTCTGCACTGCATCATGCGCAATCATTCACTAAACTACTTCAGTCAATAACTAAAAATTTCATGCAGTTTGCAAAATAGTAGAGGACTTTTATATTTAGTTTAATGAGTGTTACTCACACACAAATGGATGTGCAAGTTGTGTCCAGCATTCTGTATATCTGGCAGTTTTTGCATTTGAATACTAATGTCTTTTACTTGTTACTCAAATTCTCGGATACTTGAAAATGTTGCGAGTAACAACCTGTTAATATTCTTCTATCATCTGTTATTAATTGTTGTGATAGTTGATTTTTAATTAATTGATTTTGTTTGTTTTTTTCTTTTTTATTCTTTTGAAATATTGTCTCTTAATTATTCTAGTAATTTTCAAAGTTTCCCGGACATCCGGGAAATACCCTAAAAACTCAGTCATTTAGTCAATATTAGTATACTTAGGTGTCTGAATTCTCAATCCTTCTGCTTTTGTATAAGTCACTCTTGTATGAGTAATGCTCAGTTAAAATTTTATTTTCTAATTATATAAAAGTGGTTTAATAATTGACTTTGAAACTTCCTGATTTTTCATTTACAACTTTTAGATTATACTTATATGGTGATGCGTTTTCTTCATTTTTTAAGTATAACTTTTAGTGATAGATATTGACCATTGTTCTCTTATGAGTCGAGTGTTCAGTTGAAATTTTATTTTCTAATTATATTAAAATGGTTTAACTGGCGTTGAAATATTCTGACTTTTCGTTTACAATCTTATACATTATATTTGTATGGTAATTTTCTTAATTCTGTTAGTATAATTTTTGTTAATAGATTCTGAAAGTATTAGCGCGCGCTCATAGTGAGATGTGAAACTAATACGGCTAATTTGCTGTTATCAAATTTAAGCTTCACTTTGGTCGATAGGTCGATAATAAATTAATATTTTAATACATCCACTCGTTTTTATGAAGCTGTACGAATGCAATAATAATTAAATTTGATAATTATTTACAACTCGGACTTTTCCGAATTTTGATTTTTTGCGGCAATCTTGCTAAAAGTATTTATTGTCACTGCGACAGTGATAATCGATGAGGGAAGCGTGAGAAATATGTAACCTACCTATAAAATACAACAAATGAGCAAAAATTGAGAAAATATTCTTGTCAAGGACTTTGTTAATCTTTTGTGTTAATTTATTTTTAATATATTGTACATTTATTTTAATATATTGTAATATATTGTAGAGAGAGAGAAAATAAAAAAAAATATATATAAGTTTTATAAAATAACTATAAAATAATATACATTAACATAATTAATAATTCATGATACGTCCCATCTTGCGTCAGGGGCCTTGTTAATCTTTTCTATTACTCTATTTTTAATATATTATAAATTCATCTATTTAGTAAGGCAAAGATTTGATAATTATAATATATTCCACCTTGCATTAACAGTCTTACATTTTTATAAATATATCTATTAAATTTTCTTTTTACTAAATAAATGAGTCTACAATATACTAAAAATTGTTAATATCGAAAAGATTAGCAAGACCCCAAGGGAGAATGTTCTACTAAATCTTCGTCTTACTAAATGTATGAGTCTACTATATACTAAAATGGATACTGAAAAGATTAACAAAATCCCTGCGCAAGGTAGGACATGTGAATCATATGCAAAAACAACATACGTTTAACACATGGACATAGTATACGTGGACTTCGAATGCCCTATATTCTGTCGTTTAATAGAGTGAAGCCAACATAGAAAGAGAGCGAGAATAGAGGGGCTATAGTTTTCTTCCTATTTTGTCACTTTTTTTTTGTCGCGTGTGCATCCATTTCTCGTTTCCACAATATTATAGAGCGCAACAACACTCCTAGACTAGCAAGTAAACGTCTTACTTAAATCTTATTGCACACTTTGTCTGTGCAGAAAGAGACAGAGAACAGAAGGGCTGCATATTGACTTCTTTTTTCTGACTGTATGCGGAGTCTATGTATATTATATCTATGGTCTCTTTCTACATGTTGAGTTCACTTTTCTGGCCGTATGCAGGGTCCATATATACTACGTCCATGATTTAATACTATGCGAGATACATTTTTCTTTTTTTTTTTAGAATGTTATTTTTGCCAAACCGAGAGGGGGGAGAGGCGAAGCCTCCCGCGAACCCCTCTTGACTAGGGACTTTGCCCGCTGGATCCCCAGTTCATCGTTTGCAAATGTTTAAATAATACTAAAGTTTCAATAATGCTTCGTTACCCATGCATATTCAAATATATTTCTAATTCGTGCACTGTTCGTATGTACATGTGGCCACAGATTTTTCCTATAAAAATCGTAAGCTTCTCTTAAAATCTTGTATATATGTCTTTTTGTAGCTATTTCTGTATTTCAAGTATTTCAACTATTCTGTATGTCAAGTACTACAAAAAAAACCACGGTTTTTTATGGAGTAGCACTTCTGAACATTTACTCATACAGACATGATTCATACGTTAGAAAAAAAAAACAATAGGTAGGTTACATATTTTTCGGGCTCCCCCCATTGATTATCATTGTCGCAGTAACAACAAATATTTTTAGCAAGATTGCCGCAAAAAAATCAAAATTTGGAAAAGTTGGAATTGTAAATAATTACTCTAAATTTTTATTTAAAAATTTAATAATATTTCTCGCGACATTTTTCGCTTATACGAGGACACTAACGTTTGTCAGTCAAAGAGGCAATAGAAAATTAATTACAATTTTGTATATATTAAATATTATTTTTTCAGAAACGCAGATCTGAAAACTTTGTTAGAGCAAGTACCAATAGATAAAAATACAAGATTGATTCCACTGTCCAGTTTGTCAAACGAAAATGTTTTATATTGGAAATGTGTAATAAATCATCTCTATCATTTGTCGCTCACAGAAGAGTTAGAATTAATCATCCCAGAATTAACTGGTTTTTGTAACTATATACGAGAATTTATCGCTTTCATATCGTCTAAGCAATATGAAGAATGGGAGAAACAGTGTCACAAATTTATTCTTCTACAACTCTTCGAGATAACTGAAAAATATGATCTCTCAGACGAAGTAGGAAGAAAAAATCTGCAGGAAGTGATAATAGACACTTTGATGAGCGATTATTGTTCCAATAAAATAATTGAATGTATAGTAGATCACCTGGCCAAGGTAGCGTTGAATATTAATAGTATGTTGGATTTAGTAGCTAACGTCATTAGCGAGACAAGGCTACCTTTGAAGGAAAGTGCACTCACTCAACAAATTTCTGAAGAACAGCAAAAAGATAACAATGTACAGGTACATGTAAAAACTTGCTGATAAATTTGATATTGCGGTATAGATAAATTTGTCTAATTTCTTTTTGTCAATCTACCTTTAGAAAGCGCAACTGAAGGTTGACTTGTTGGAGCTCGAAGAGGAACTGTATGAAACAGTGAAAAAAGAAGATTTTCTGAAAGCAGACAGCATAAAGGAAAAAATTACAGCTTTGAAAGAGAAAATAAGTCAATTTTCTAAGATTCCCGAAGCGATAATAGCCGACGATATCCGCGATGAAAAAAATGATGCAGACACGATGACAAAATGTCTCGGAATTCTGTGCGCCGCGATGCAAGTTCAGTCCATTCGCGCATTGACACCTACACTCAGAAGTATGATGTCTATCGTATTGGACAGTCTTGACGTGAGTATACATTACACTGTGTTAAGACGTGCTTTTGCAATTATTTAACGCGATAAATTGTCTTTTCAGCATCCTGCCGATAATGTGCATGTGTTAGCACTAAGAGCATTAGGTCTATATTGTATTTTGGATAAAGAAATGGCTAAGAAACATCTTATGATATTTTTCTATCAATTCTCCACGGAGCAAGAAAATCCAGATATATGGATAATTGCTTTAAAGGGAATATTTGATCTCTTGCTCGTTTATGGCTTAGAGTACTTTGAGATTTTGCAAACTCCTGAGGAGAGGTCTGAAAAGAACCGCATACTGTACACGCATGAAGATAGCGTTGTCTCATTAAGTCAGCGTACTGAAGAGAGCACTTGCAATTTCGTTAAGATATTAACGGGATTGCTGGATAACGTGGTATAGTAACATTAGCACGGTTGAATCATGTAACAATCGAATCAGAAATTTTTCATACAGTAATTTTTTCCGCTGGACATTTACAGAATCAGGAATTACGTACTACCGCCACGGAAGGTCTCTGCAAGCTATTGCTCAATCGACGAATCAGCAGCAGTAGTTTGGTGTCGCGCTTAATAATTTTATGCTACAATCCGGTCAATATCGACGACATTCACTTACGACAGTGCCTGTGCGCTTTCTTCGATCACTTCGTGATGCGTGTGCCTGATGCAGTAGAAATGCTTGAAAGTGCATACTTTCCGACTCTGCGAGTTCTTTGCGACGCGCCGGACATTAGTCCTTTGCAAGAGGTTGATACGTATCATGTTTCCAGATTTATATTGAGCTTAATCAGACGAAGTAGTCAGAAGTCCGGTGAGCAGACGTTCTACACGCACAACAATCTAGCGTTCGCCATACTAGCCGAAATCCTGGATCCCAATTGCAAAATAGATCAGGAGACTCTTATTAAATCTTTGACAAATTTGTATATACAAATCGAGGATGGTCCATCGAAGGAGAATTTACAGGAAGCCATCGAGAAAGTTACAAAAATGGTACGTCATTTCTCACTGCGTTTCTCGTTTTTCTGAATCTTTCAAATAATTCAGTTATAGAGTTATCATTAATTATTATTTATATTATTTATCTAATAGAAATGTTAAGATATCTATAAATGGCAATTCAGAAATATACTGTGATAGTTTAAAATTATGTTCTTTGATTACAAAATGCATAATACAAGATGTTCCATTTTAATGGAAACAGCTATATATTTTCTAAACTTGACGTATAAAAAAAGTCTCAGATAAAGTTTTAAGGTTTCAAGAAAAGCGTATGATATTAATTTTGTGGTGGATATACTAAAATCTTTTCAAAGTTAATTTAAAATTTTCAAATGGAATTCTATATCAATTCTTTTTTTTTTTTTTACATCGATCCCTAGAAAATTATTTTGCACATAAAAATACTGGAGTAAAATCATCGAAAAGTGAATATTTTCAGAGTTATTTTACATTTTATTCTGATATTTTTCTATACAAAATGTAAAAATATTCATTGTAAAATATTCATTGTAAATATTTTATTGTAACATATTTTTCGACTTTGTCTTAATACTCTTATACAGGGTGAGGCAATAATTATTTATCACCTTAAATATTTTTTAATCCATGTAGTCCAAAGGAAAATTTGTGTAACCAAATAGCATAGTACAAAGGAGGCTAAAATATGGCGATAATGACCTTTTCTCCAGGTAGAGGTACTTCAGAGATATCAAGGTCACCTTTATTTTTTTAAAATCTTTAGAATAGAATAGAATTTTTTTAGATAGAATTTTAAATAGAATAGAATACGTTTTGTTTCCATCATATGATGAAGGGCTCAAAACAAGTTTAAAACGTATAACAAGATCATTGAACAAGATTAAAAGTAAAAAAATGATAAAAATACGTTTTTCAAATTAAGTGAATTTTACGTTTATAAAAGATGTTTGAAATGATGTTTGAAATAATGATTAGCAAGATCCCAAGGGAGAATGTTCTACTAAATCTTCGTGTTACTAAATGTATGATTCTACTATATACTAAAATGGATACTGAAAAGATTAGCAAAACCTCTGCGCAAGGTAGGACGTGTGAGTCATGCAAAAACAACGTTTAACACCATGCGAGATGCATTTTTCTTTTTTTTTTTATTAGTGCAACATTATTAGTGCATCATTATTAGTGCAACATTGGATTCTTCTGATCATTGATTGACCTGCTCTTCTAATAACGTTGGGAGCTATTGATACACAGGCAATAATCCGTTCTTGCATGTCTTGAGGTGTAGTTCGTTTGGTTTTGTAAACCATGTTTTTTAGGTTTCCTTGTAAGAAATCCAATGGTGTCAAGTCTAGTGAACGAGGTGGCCATAATACAGAACCACGTCCAATTCAAATTTACAAATATTTCATTGAGTTTATTTCTTGCAAACAATGAAAAATAAGTCGGGCATCCATCGTGCTACTACAACATTGTTTGTCGTGTGATTAAAGGCAAGTCTTCTAACAAAAGACTTAATGAATGCTCAAGAAAATTAGCGTAGCTATTACCATTTAAATGTCCGTCGATGAAAGGACCAATAATTTTGTCATGTATTATATCGCACCATACATTCAAAGACCATTGCCTCTGATGTTCGACTTGCCGCAGCCAATGAGGATTTTCCGTTGCCCAGAAATGTATGTTATGCAAGTTAACATTCCCGCGATTAGTAAATGTTGCCTCATCAGTAAATAACACAGTATCAAAAAATGAATTATTGTTTTGAATTTGATGTTGAACCCGTTGACAAAATGTAATTCGCTTCACTAAATCCATTCCATGTAATTCTTGAAGAAAGTTAATATGGTCCGGATGGAATTTGTGATAATGGAATTTGTTTCTGGATTCCAATCAATTTGTGCGAAGTAAGCTCTTCTGACTAACACCAGATTCTTCTTCAATTTGTCGTGAACTAATTTGAGGATTTCAAGTCACCATTGCGAGAATATTAATTTCATTTCCTTTATGTGTTACTTCCTTTTTACGTTCACTTTTTCGGATATGTAAGCTATCAGTTTGTCTAAGTTTATCGCAGATTTTTAAATGTTCGACGAAAAGGCTGAATACAATCAGGATATCGTTCAGCATACAAAGTTTTCGCTCGTACAGAATTTTGTTGACATTCTTCATAAATGAGGATCATATCAACTTGTTCTTCAAGTGGATACATCTTGCACGATGAACTGTTTTATCGATACTAATCTGTTCATATTTATAATATCTTGTATATGAACGTATTAAGATGTTCTCCAAAGTGTTTGTTTTCTTTTCTTGACATATCTATCTTCATTGAGATGGTATCATTTCAATGGAATAAATACTGTTGAAAGACATTTTAACATTTCTCATCTTAGCAAGTTCTCAGGACAAACTAATAATAAAACAAATTTATAATACTACTTTAATACTACTTTAATACTACTTTAATATTACTATAATACTACTTAATAATACTACTAAATATATAATAAACTAATAATAAAAACTAATAATAAAATAAAATGAAAATCAGTCAATACGTTGTACCCCTACTTTTTTAATCGCTTTTTTACTTTTAATTTTGTTCAATGATTTTGTTATATGTTTTGAACTTGTTTTGAGCCCATCTATCATAGATTGAAACAAATCATCGATTCCATTAAAAAAAATGAAGATGACCTTGATATCTCTGAAGTCTCCACCTGGACAAAAGTCATTATCGCCATATTATAGTCCTCTTTGTACTATGCTATTTGGTTACACAAATTTTCCTTTGGATTACATGGATTAAAAAATATTTAAGGTGGTAATAGTTATTGCCTCACCCTGTATATAATGACGATAGAAATTGATCGGTGGTACTAATTTTTGTACACTGGTATATACTAATACATTAATGAATTTGCAAACGCAATTTATTTAAGATTTTTCTATCTTTCTATAACAATTGATTTAATTTGTCATCCTATGTGCAAAAATATTAATGTGAGATTGTCAAAAAATATTTTATGAAATATTTTATATATACATACATATTTACTAAATTCATATTTTGATATTGTACTAAAAAGTATTAGGATAAAATGTAAAATATTTCGGGAAGTATACATTTTTTAAAATTATTTTTCTCAGTATTTTTATACACAAAACGACTAGGAATCGATTTATGTTAAAAAATTATATCATCCCATTAAAGAAATTTAAACTGACTTTGAAAAAAAAAAAACTTTAACGCGTCCAAAATAAATTCAAATCAATGGCTGCGAGAAAGCAGAGAAAGCTGCTTTGCAACTGTTGTAAAATTCGTGAATCTGATTAGTACATGCTCTTGGATTTAATCAAAATTAAGAGCATACTCCAATCAGATTCATGAATTTTACAACAGTTGCAAAGCTTTCTCTGTTGAACACCAATAGTAAGGATGTGTCAGATACTGAATTTGCCGGATACCGGATATAACGTGATATCTATATAGGATGTGCCAGACTCTCCTTCGCATATTTTGTGAAAATATAGAACAGGTTGAGGTAAACATAAAAGTCCTATACCGTTTTGCGATATTCGCAATAATAACCGAAAAAATTAATTGTAAAAGATTAAGGAGAAACGTACGCTGAATCGTTGAGGGAGGAGCACTCGCGACCCAGTAATGTAGCAGGCAGATGTTAGCGCGCGTCTTATATTGCTATGATTACGTCTTATCGCACTGCGCCGAGTCGAGATGTAGGAGTGCAGCGATATAAGTACAGGCAACGATACGTTGTTTTTCCAATCACCACGTGTTGACATCTATGCGCTATATTATTAGGCCGCGAGCATTCCTCCCTCAACCACTCAGCGTGCGTTTTTTCTTAATCTTTTACAATTAATTTTTCGGTTATTATTGCGAATATCGCAAAACGGTATAAGACTTTTATGTTCACCTCAACCCATTCTACATTTCCACAACATATGCGAAAGAGACTCTGGGACACCCTGTATACCAGATACTGGATATTCGGTACTAATTTCTATAAAAAAAATTTCTATATTAACATTTATATAAGTTATAATTTTGCATATGATGGCATAAATATCGCAATAAAATACACATAGAAGTTTTTTTCCAAAAATCGATCATATGATGTCTTTTTCAAGGTATTCAAACCACGTAGCTTATAACAAAGTCTTTATTTTTTTCTTAGTCTTGGATATATAAAATATGCTAATAATTTTTAATTACTTTACTTATCGACTAAATTATATTTTAGTAACACAAATTTTTTTATATACTCGATAAGCGGTTAAATTAGGTTAGATTGGTATAAACATGAGGAACGTTTGGAAAATTAGCATGATGCACGACGCGATATGCGACGCGTAATATCCAATGAGCGTATACTTTTTCTGAAGTATCAGTACGATCATTGGATATTGTCCGTCGCATATCGCGTATTATGCTGATCTGAAAGAGTAGGTCACTCTGGCGGTACTGCAAGGCACGAGCCAAATATTGTTAAAAATAAATTTTCAAAAAAATTGTATTTTACAGAGTTGACTTAATAAAAAATAATTAGTTTGTTCCTAGAGAACTTTGGATTTCGAATCCTGCATCAATAACGCAAACTTTCAAACTTATACTAATAAATTAATATCCGGTTATCTGGCCGGATATTAATGAAATCCGGCTATCCGGTCGGATAATAAAAAGGGGCCGGATATCGGATACTTGCGGGATATCCGATACATCTCTAGTCAATAGTACTATCATACGTTTTACTTAAAACCTGAGACATGTTTTTGTATGACACTAATTCTAATAAAATGGGACACCATGTATATTTAAACAATTTGAAAAATTAAATATATTAAATAGAAATAGGAACTAATCAATTTTGCTACTTGAAGATATCTTAGCATTGAATTAAAGCAATAATATTGCCTGATAATTGCATATAAATATACACATTGATTCTAATTTAATATTTATATCTAACAGATAATGGATTCTGACAGACGATTGCTCAAATATATTCAAGAATTCAAAAAAAGATTGGAATTCCCATCAGAAGCAATGGAGGTCGATGCAAATGATGAAAGTGAAAAGGAAAACTAGTTTGTTTTCGTCTTTAAGAAAAAAATCTTTATCTTTTGTCTTAGAACTTGGCACGCGTTACACATTTCAATCTATTTTCGACTTACTTTACCTAGCAATCTTTAACCTTCAATAAATGGCCACGAACATTTGAGCTATGTCCCACGTGTTAATCTACAGTTACTAAAATTCCAGCATTTCTAACAAATTCCTCCAAGGCTTGAAATGTGAATTTGCAGTTTTCAAAAGTCAGATAACCAGGCTAAAAGATAGGAGATGTCTCAGATGGCAGAGTTTTCCACCTAACGATATCAAGAGATGCGGTAGCGTCAAGTGAACGCGCAAAGCGAGGAACGGCGTGAGATCGGCTGCGTATATTTACGCCGACTAACGCCGACAAGATTTCAGGCAAGATTCCTCGTTCAGCTATAACCGCTAATCGGACGAATTTCTGAATAGGCTCTATCGATTCCTTGGGGTCGATTTGCTTAATAAATCCTCTTTATATTTGTCTTACATGGTTCATGAGAGGAAATATTTTAGTAGAAAGTCCGAAATGGCAAAATTTTACGATTAAAAGGATGCTGAAGTGAATGATGAATTCGCTAAGCGTCGATAACGTAGAGGCGATCATCAAATAGGCGCTGACATAATGCCGCTATTTTCTTTTTTTCATATATGCATAATTTCTACATATAGATATATGAATGCAAGTGTGTGTGTGCTACGTTGTCATTTCAATTTTCTTACACATAGACGTTACGTAAATGCGGATGCTTTTCTGATAAATTTTTCAAACCGCCTGTGTATTGGGTGAATCAAAGAAAGTTTTTTTAGAGAAGTTCTACGCATAAATGCAGTTTACGAATATTGTTTTGAAGAATATGTTATCTAATATGTGAGCTTTCTATATAATTTGCAATGGAAATTTTAGATATTATTTTAGTTATGCACTGAGCAATGTTTCACTATATTTTCGCACGTAATTTTATCTTATAAATTGGAGCAGTAAGTGCGCTGTAATTTTTGCAAAAGGAAATCAGTGTCACGATGGCAAAAGTTCCACATCGTTTTCATTTCTGAGTGAGGAATGATCTACTTCATTTTTGCATGTACTTTCATCATACAAAAGAATTTTAATTCGGTCAAGTCAATACAAAGTAATATTTGTAGGAAAATCTCGTTGACGTGATATCGACAAAACTTTCGTCGTGCTGATTGTACTAAATTAAAAACTTTGACATGGTGAAAGTACATGCAAAAATAAAGCGGAGCATTCCTCAATATAAGAGGAAAATGATAAGAAAATGCTATCATAACAAAATTACCGAATTCTTCTGCAAAAATTACTTCTTTCTATATGCGCTGAGTTAAAAATCTTTTTACATGATGAAAGTATGTGCATAAATGAAGCGGAGCGTTCCTCAATATGAGAGGAAAATGATAAGGAATGGTTACTATCATGACACCGAATCTTTCTGCAAAGATTAGTTCTTTCTACATGCGCCGAGTTAAAAATCTTTTTGCATGGTGAAAGTACGTGCGAAAATGATGCGAGGCATTCCTCAATATGAAAGGAAAACGATAAGACACAGTTATCATGAATCTTTCTGCAAAGATTAGTTCTTTCTACATGCGTATTGACTTGATCGAATTAAAAATGCTTTTGTATAGTGAAGGTATATGCAAAAATGAAATAGAGCATTCCTCACTCAGGGATGAAAACGATGTAGAACTATTGCTATCGTGACACTGATTTCTTTTTGCAAAAATTACAGCGCAATTACTGCTCCAATTTATATGATAAAATTGGGTGTGAATATACAGGGTGTCTCACACTCTCATTCGGGCATTTTGTAGAGACGTAGAACAGGTTGAGGTGAACATAAAAGTCCTATACCGTTTTGTGATATTCGCAATAATTATCGAGATATTGTAGAAAACTTGTAAATGATCATGCAGAATATGGTAAATGAGTTATAGTAGCGACGACTGCCGTCGTGTACTTATTAGGTTTACTTAGGTCAAATTGAATAAAAAAGTCCTCTACCATTTTCCAAATAATCATATAGATTTTTAATTATTGATTAAAGAAAATTATTGCACAATTTTGCGTGATAATGCACTCATCTTCTTTAATTAATAATTAAAAATCTATGTGATTATTTGCAAAATGGTAGAGGACTTTTTTGTTCAATTTGACCTAAAGTATAAGTACACGACGGCAGTCGTCGTTATTATAACTCATTTACCATATCCTACATGATCATTCACAAATTTTCCATAATTAAGATCTCGATAATTATTGCGAATATCGCAAAACGGTATAGGACTTTTATGTTCACCTCAACCTGTTCTACGTCCCCACAAAATTCCCGGAGGAGAGTGTGAGACACCCTGTATAGTGAAATATTGAATTTTAATTTCTATTGAAAATTATATAGAAAGCTCACATAGATAACATGTATTCTTCAAAACAATATTCGTAAATTACTCTAATGCATATATTTCTCGAAAAAACTCTTTCTTTGATGCACTGAGAGAAAAATGTATGATATTTGGAATTATAATGGCATAGTAAAAAGATTATAGTTAGGAATATAATTTTTATAGTAAATTAATAAATTTATAATAAATGTTACCATAATATTTGTAATATTTACAATATAAGTATAATATAACTGACCCGTGTAAAATTTTTACCAAGAATTATAATTATTTGAAATAAAAAATATAGTAATGTAAGGTATTAAATGGTATAGTCTGTTTCACAACAAAGAAATAACAGTTTATTATTCC
>NW_022639507.1:10848-11057 GCF_010583005.1 Odontomachus brunneus | reverse complement strand
ATGAAAAATGGGGTGTTCCATTTAAAAAAATTAATGTGACCTTGACCTGACCTTCGCTACGCAACCCAAGGTCAAACTGATGTGATCAGTAAATACATCTTTTTAAACGCCACAACTTTTGTCTGAAACATTTTTTTGTAAAACTTATATTTTTCCTGATATTCGGGCGTCCCGGTACTTTCCGAACACCCTGTATATTTCTTACAGTA
>NW_022639507.1:10509-10838 GCF_010583005.1 Odontomachus brunneus | reverse complement strand
ACGCCGCACACAACCGTTACAAAGCTACCACTGCCGCTATACCGGACTACACGTACATCGGATTTGACCGCACTCCTCAACCGATAAACCCAACCTCTATTACCCACTTAATACCGCTACTCATTAGCGCACGAGACTTATTTCCTCCTCTCGCTGCCCACGTGTCAACCCGACTACTCCTAGTCACACACGCTCCCTCTTCTCTCAACTCTCTCTCTTGACTCTCTCTCTACGACTCTCTCTCGACGACTCTCTACAGCGCCGCCTGCTCTACCTTATAGCATCTGCTTAATCCGACAGATGTCGCCCTCTTTTCCAATTATACTATA
>NW_022639507.1:3749-10499 GCF_010583005.1 Odontomachus brunneus | reverse complement strand
TATTTGGCAAATATAGGTACATGTAACTATATTCCCAAAAGGTGCTTTAGAATAATATATATAAAATAATATGCATATATATATATAGAATAATAAGATGGTGACTATAAATTTATGTTCATTCTACTATATCTTCATGTTTAGATGAATTATAAATATATGTTTGAGGTCAAAACGAACTATAAAATATAGTGAGATTATATTTATTCCATTTTTTTTCTCAGTACAGTACATAAGCGGTTTGAAGAATTCATCAGAAAAGCAGCGAAAGGCTCTCCTGGAGAGAATGTGAATATCGGCAACATGATATTCACATTTACGTATCGTCTATATGTAAGAAAATTGAAATGACAACGTAGCACACATACTTGCATAACATCTGTGAAGGAACGATATATGAAAAAGTACTGCGGCGCAACAGTAGCGCGAACATGTTCACGCTTATCAAATGTGACATTTTGACGATCGTCTTCGTTCCGTGTGTGTGTGTTTGCGTGTGTGCGTATGCGTGTGTATGTGTGTGCGTGTACGTGTATATAGCCAGCTCAAGATGCAGCGCTTTCTTCCAGGACATGCGTGAACTAAAAATCAAGTCTTCTTTACCACGTAACCATTAAACGTCTAACACACATCGCTTATTACTGCAATTCTCTTTTTATTTAAACTATCTATTAAAATTCATTTCCCTAACAGCACGTACTGCGAATCATCCCATTTTCGTACTCATTATACTGTGATCATCTGTGACGTACTAAATTGAACGCTAGAACGTCACTTATAGTATCATTCGGTTTTCTTTCGCGCGCGAATGTTCTCAGATTTCACTCAGGGATATGGAAATTATACGTACACTTTTCTATCGCGTGCGTACATTCTCAGGTTTGACTAAAATGATACGTACGTATTTGTATCGCGCGCGTATTTCTCAGGTACCGACTCAAAGTACGGAAATGGTACGTATACCAACGCCATCTGATATATCATTTCTGTTTCGATCTTTTTCCGGTAGCCGAGTAGCGTGGGTACAGTCCATTAATGTTGTGACGAGCAGTGACGAGGCAGATCGATTGATCGATCTAATTAATATCAAAGGTAATCCTTTTTCTTCCTTAATTTTAATTCCATAAAATATTGAATAAAGTTAGCGAAACAATTTTTACATATAAATTACATAATATTTCTTAATATTTCGTAGAAATTTTTATACAAATATTCTGATAAAGAGTTTGAGGTTATCCTTGATTGCAAAGCCGCATAGCATTTGCTTATTGGTTTTAGGTGAGGATGCTGTGCGCGCTTGCAGTGAGCGCATAGAAGCCGGCTTAGCTCCGCGGGGATCACTGGGAGACGGGTGTGGTGCGTCAATGAGTTGACTTCGTTGTCCCAATTAACAATTTATTGAAAGAGAGACTTCCGGATCGGTCGTCGCTGTTGGTCGCACCTTCCGTCCTCGCTGGGCGGACGCGCTCGAATCGTCGAACAATGTTTTTTGTCGCAGAGAGGTCTTCGCGGACGGAAGACTTCGGAGGTCGCTTTCGCGATACAAGAATTGAGAGCCTGACTCGCTCCGGTCGGCAGCTTTAGACTTCGCGAAACTGAGATGCGCCTGATGAGACGTCAAACGTTTTAACTTGAGAGAGTGTCGCACGAGTTAGATCGCCCGTTATAGCGAGACGGAGCTTTTATCTCCGCAGTTTCAAAGCTGGCGATCGGTGATTGGTTCGGCCTCGCGACACATCGAGATGACTTTCCTTTTTCGTTGTTGATTTATTAGAGCTTTGATTTCGCGATCCGAATTTAGATTGCCATAGCAACCAGCTAGCAAACAAAATAGATCGAAGAGTCGCGAGACCGAATGTTTACCGGCGACGCGGGTCACAGGTAGCACGTACAGAAATCTGTATATCATCGACTTCTCGAAAATTCTAAATAGAATCTTCGAGAAGCCTAGGTCGATCGATTCGAGGGAATCGCGAACGGCGACAAGATTTTAGTAAAATATGAGGCGAGTCCCGAACAGATGCCATTAGCAGTAAAGGTTCCTAGTGTAAGATTCTCTACTATCTCTGGCTCCCATCGACTCCAAGTAGTTGAAAGCGTCGCTCACCGACGGCCGAGAACGCCGCAAAGGCGATAATCGCAATCAATTAGTGTTTATAAAAGTATTATTAGTATTAGTGTTATTTGTGTTTATAAAAGTCTGTTATAAATAATCTCAATAAAAGAATATATTATTCATTTGTAAATGAATTTATGTTAATAAAAACGAATTTATAATGAAATAAAAATGTCCAATTAATAACCTAACTTAACCTATATATGCGCGCGCGCCTAGCTGCACATGTATGTGTGCATCTATACGTGATGTATTGAAACCTTCCCGTTTTCATTCCGTCCTGAGACTGCCGACATCGCTGCGAACGTTCGCACGACATTCGCAGCGAAATTCTATAGTAGCTGCTACCCCAGACATATGGACGTACTCAGAACGTACTCAGTCGATCGCAGTACATATGAGAACATTCTGAGATGATTGCAATATACGCATTACGATCTACTCAGAACGTCCTCAGAATGTTCCCGTGCTGTTAGGGTTACGATGTTTTCATAATGTTCCTGAAAGTCTTTTCTATACCGCATACTATGTATTTGAAGCGTATGAGCTCTAAATTTGTCACATGAAACTAAATATGATACCTATATCGCATTTTTAATAGTAAATTCAAAATTTTTTGTTGATTTCGATGCAACTTTTTAGTATGCGGCATTCATTATCGCTTATACTTTCACGCTGTAAAAGCATTTGTAGTTTTATGTATGCAATTAGAAGAAAAGAGTATTCTATGAAAACGAGCCTAGCAGCATCGCCTTAAGGGGATGCTGGAGTAGACGGCAAACTCGTTAAGCGTCGACAATGTAGAAGCGATCGTCAAAAAAGTAAAAAACGTTATCATTTATCGACGATACTGATTTCATGTATATATAGATTAGAGATGCCCGATTCTTAATCAATTCGATTCTTTCTTTAACAAATTTAGGGAAAAAGGGTTGTTCGTGCTGCTTGCATGTTTCATACTTTTCGCTTTTAAAAAGAGATGGACGCCTAATCAGACGCTTGGAAGAAACAATCGAGTTGGTTGTCTCGTTTTTGCTTCTTCCAATATACTTCTGTCTAGTTTTAAATACGAAAAGTATGAAGAGTTCAAACAACACGAATAAGCCTATTTTTGGGGAAAGAATCAAATAGATTCAGAATCGGGCATCTCTAATATAGATACATATAGATATAAAGACGATCGTCAAATAGACGCTGACATGATGCCGCTATGATAGAGATACGTGAATGTGCAAGTGTATGTGCTACGTTGTCATTTCAATTTTCTTACACAAACTGTACGTAAATGTGAATGCCACGTTGCCGATATTTATATTCTCTCTGAAATAGGCTTTCGCTACTTTTCTGATGAATTCTTCAAACTGCTTGTGTATTAGATGAATCAAAGAAAAAGTTTTTGCGAGAAGTGTGTTGTACGTATAAGTATAATTTACAAATATTGTTTTGAAAAAAATGTTATCTAATATGTGAGCTTTCTATATAATTTTTAATTGAAATTTGAGATATTATTTTTGCACTGAACAATATTTCACTATATTTTCACATGTAATTTTATCATATAAATTGGAGTAGTAAGTGCGCTGTAATTATTGCAAAAGGATATCAGTGTTACGATGGGAATAGTTTTACATCGTTTTCATCTCTGAATAAGGAATGCTGCATTTCATTTTTGTATGTACTTTCATCATACCAAAGCATTTTTAGTTCGGTCAAGTCAATGCAAAATAATATTTGTAGGAAAATGTCTTTGACGTGATACCGACTCCCTCTGCAAAACTTTTGTCACGCTGATTGTACCAAATAAAAATTCCCTTTGTATGGTGAAAGTGCGAAAATGAAGCGGAGCATTCCTCAATATGAAATGAAAACGATATGGAACAGATACTGTCATGACACCAAATCCTTCTGCAAAGATTACTTCTTTTTATCTGCGCCGAATTAAAAACCCTTTTGCATGGTGAAAGTACGTGTGAAAATGAAACTGAACATTGCCCAATATAATAGCATGTTCGGCTGACTCTGGGTTATTCAGCCTACGTTTATTGGTCAAACAAGTACTTATAAGCTTTATGATTGGCTAGTAGAGACTTATGACGTCATTAATCGCTCTCGGAGCGATTAACCCAAGGCCAGTCGAACACGCTATAATGGCTCCTGCACACAGGACGCGGTAATGCTTGCCGCGCGACAGTTCGGAAGTTCGCGCGACAGCCAATCAATATGCTGCTTTCCGTAATAACCTTCTAGCTCTTACGGAAAAACAACATATTGATTGGCTGTCTTCCGCCGCACGGCAAGCATTACCGCGTCCTGTGTGCAGGAGCCATAAGAAGGAAACGATACGGAACAGCTACTACAATGACACCGAATTTTTTTGTAAAGATTATTTCTTTTTATCTGCCTGTGCCGAATTAAAAACCATTTGCAAAGTACGTGCGAAAATGAAGTAGAGCATCCCACAATATGAAACGAAAACGATAAGGAAAAGTTACCATTACGACATCGAATCTATCTATAAGAGTTACTTCTTTCTACCTGTGATAAATTAAAAACCCTTTTGCATGGTGAAAGTACGTGTGAAAATGAAGCAGAATATTACCCAATATGAGACAAAAACGATAAGGAACAGCTATTATCATGACATCGAATCTATCTGCAAGGTTTAATTCTTTCTACCTGTGTCGAATTACCAGGTTGATCGATAAGTCTTTGAGACTGTATTCAGATTCCTCATCCTGATGCACTCTATTACTAGAAACATTATAGTATACGTCACATATACTATAGCACTTCTAGTACTAGAGTGTACCCGGATAGGGAATCTGAACGCATCCTTAAATAACACATTAGTGGTGTTACCACCTTCAATGCGCCGTGAATTTCCAGTAGTGCCAACCTTCAAAACTTTCACTACACAGTTGCAGACAGCTATGGGTGCGTTCCGAAGCGTTGCGCATGAAGCAAGTATTTCTTACAGTATAAGTGACATAAACTATAGATAAATGCGCGCATATGCATAACACGGAACGCAGCCTATGACAATCAGTATATTTGTGACAGCCACCGAAAGCATATAACCTTTCATATTTTGTAAAAATTGAAAAACTGAAATTCGTGCAGTGATTAAGTATTTCTGTTTGAAAGGCTTGCAACTGCAAGAAATGATTAAGTACTTCCAAAAAATTCTACTCCGTCGAATGCAACCTTGGGTGTTTACGTGTAGCAGTCGGATTTTCAATCGGATTAATCGCAGTGATGTAAATTGTCTAGAGAGAAAGTTCCCTAGGCTAATCAAATTACCAAATCATGTCCGTGAGGGATGGATCGGATTAGCGGATACAGAGGAACATTGCGTACATACTTCCACATATCATAGAAGCTGTGGTGAAAGGGCTAATAGGACCAGGCCTGAAAACGAGTGAAAGAGAGAGAAAGGGGGAAAGGGAGAGAGAGAGAGGGAGAGAGAAAGGGAGAGAGAGAGGGAGAGGGGGAGAGAGAAGGATCGTTCGTTCGTTCGTTCGTTCCCTCCCTGCCTCCCTCTCTCCCCCTCCCTCCGTCCCTCTCTATAAAAATATGTGACCGCCTGACACAGGATCGAAACCACACGAGTTTCACGAATAAGTGAAATGACACGAAATATGAAATGCCAGTTTTTTTTATTATTTAGACAAAATAATCATACATTATCACTTATTTGAACCATACTAATGAATAAATCATTGTAATACAGCAAAAAAATATGTGTTAATTCGCTAACAAATAACATATTGTTACGCTCGTGCTTGGAACGTTTGGAATCGATTATCGATTTAAAGCTTGTCAGCTGGAGAGGAGAATAACGGGTTGCCATGGTTTCTGTGTCAAACGAGGATGGGGGATTTTGATACGAGTCCTGGGGCGTGACGGATGTATCGGTGTTATCCGCGACACGAAAGATTCTGTTTGACTGCTTGTGTAAACGTTGTAATAAACTGTACATAAAAGCTTTTGTTAATCTTTCTATAAAAAAGAGTCTCATTTATTGCGTGAACGCGGGTGGACGCAACAATATAACTCTTATATAACTTCCCAGTAAGCAATCTGCGCGCAGACTGACGTCAGACTGTCGACAGGATCTGTCGAATCCGAGCAGGATCTGTCAACAGATCCATAGACATCTGTCTCCCCAATCTGCCGCCAGACTGTTGACAGGGTCTGCGAACAGACTCTGACGACAGACTGGCGGCAGATTGCGCGCAAAGCCTATCGACAGACTATGACGGCAGATTGGCTGCAGATTGCGCGCAGATCCTGTCGTTTCGTAGGTTCTTCAATTAAATTTTCTCATAATTTTTCATAATTACTCATAGAATAAACGCTTTCTCATAAATACTCATAAAATACTATGACAAAAAAAATTTTTCTACATTATTTTTTCATAATTTTTAATATTTTCTCTAGTGAGATTCGAACTTGAACTGAAGACATCTTTTGGATAATCGTCCGTCGCCTTAGACACTACGCCAATTCCTTACTTGATAAAAAGCGCTTTGTATTGTCTATTTAAAGTTTAAGGAAGAAAAATATTATAGTTTGTTCGCCTTTTAAGCCGCAAAATATAAACAAAACCGTTTAGTGTATAAATAATGTAAGAC
>NW_022639507.1:2866-3739 GCF_010583005.1 Odontomachus brunneus | reverse complement strand
AATATAGACGAAACCGTTTAGCGTATAAATAATGTAAGAGAGACTGGTACGATAATTCGAAATTAATTTTCTACCAAGGAATGTATAGAAAATTACTGCAATAAAACAGCAGATAATGACATTTTTCTATCATGTTAATAAAATACTGTACTTTTACATGTGCGAATTAATTTGGTCGATCGTCCCGTTCAGATTGTATTAAGTTTTATCAAAATCGAAGCATGATATATTTTTAAATAAACCAATTCAAAAAAATTCTGTAAAAGTTATTTACATAGCGAGACTAATATTTTATTCGGTGCTGCTGCCTTTACTACTTATTGCATGACGGTTAAATTGTTCAAATTTAATGACATAACAACATTTAAAAAAATAATAAGATGAGAAATTGTATGAAAAATTATGAGAACAATTTTTACCAGAATGACATGTGTACGCCTTTAAATGGCCATTTAACCGTTGTACTATTCTATACTTGTACTCGTTATTTCTCTATTATTGTTGTTTTTTTATAAAAAATGTGTAATACAATTTTAAAATATAAACATTGTTTTTTATTGTGTATATGTGTACAATTATTGCACAATATAATTCTCTTGACTTCTCTGCAGCATGGTGTGTATGTGAAACTGCCCCATTTAATAACATACATATGGTCCTTGATAGAATTAAATAGCCTATCAAGGAAACAGAATCTGCGCGCAATCTGCCGTCAGTCTGTCGTCAGAGATTGCTAAAACAGTTTCTGTATGCAGTCTGTTGCCATTCTGTCAATAGACACTGTTGACAGACTCTGCGTAAAATCTGCTCGCACAGGTTTGGAGTAGGTATACTATAGGGGTCCTAACCCATGGTCCTCCCGGGGGGGGGGGG
>NW_022639507.1:2418-2668 GCF_010583005.1 Odontomachus brunneus | reverse complement strand
GGGGGGGTATGACGTCACGGTGGGGTATGACGTCAGGGGGGATTGCGTCACCGCGGGGGGGGGTATGACGTCACCGCGGAGGGGGTTATCAGCGGTCGGTAATTGGGGAGGGCGATGTTACCGACGGTCGGTAATTTTTACCGATATGATATAACATTTAATCACCTAATTTTTTACTAACATATAATTTTTACCAACATATAATTACACAATACCGATAATACCAACGATCGGTAATTTATTACCGATG
>NW_022639507.1:1065-2408 GCF_010583005.1 Odontomachus brunneus | reverse complement strand
ATAATTTTTTACCAACATATAATTTTTACCAACATATAATTACACAATACCGATAATACCAACGATCGGTAATTTATTACCGATGTTATATACCAACATTTAATTACTTAATTTTTATCAGCACATATATATTTTTACATAATTTTTATTGTCTTATTTACATAATATCGATGATTAGTAATTACCGATATTATATAATTTTTCTATCTGCTTTCGATAGGTCATTTTACCGATCTGCGGCGGCTTTTTCGCGGCGGTTTTCGCGGCCGTTTTTCGTGGCTGTTTCCGCGGCGGATTTTGCGGCGGTTTCCTCGGCGGATTTTGCGGTGGTTTCCGCGGCGGTTTTGCACCGTCCACGCCGTTCGCGCCGCCCGCGCCGCCCGCGCATTTCGCAGCGTGATTTTTTTAGTCACAGCTGCAAACTCTAATATTTTGCAAACGTATGCATTCGACAATTAGATGCGCAAGAAAAAGAATGTGACACATGATATTCTTATTACTAATGAGCACGTACACTGTGCCCCCGCGACAAGATTTTGCAAGCGTTCGCGTGCTATGTATCATGGATAATATGTTATATAAAAGAAACGGAAAAGAAATAGTAAAGAACAGTAAAAACGGAAAAGAAACGGTAATGAAACGGTAAAGAAACGGTAAAGAAACGGTAAATAACGGGAGTGAAACAGTAAAGAACGGTAAAAAACGGAAAAGAAATGGTAAAGAACGGTAAAAAACGGCAAAGAACGGTAAAAAACGGAAAAGAAACGGTAATAAAACGATAACGGCTACCAAAAATCATAAAAACGATTACCGTGACGGTGTATTCCAATATTTATATCAAAAGTGCAGTCCAAAAGTATTCATGTAAGATCTTTCTCTTATGCGTCACAATGTAGCACATAAGTGAAGTATTCATGTAAGATCTCTCTCTCTCTCTTATGCGTCACAATGTAGCATTTAAGTGCTGTCGCATCGATTTGTGGTTGACAGTAAGATGCGCAGAAAAAATGTGAAACAAGATACTATCATGAAGGTCATAGAAGTATGGATATTTTGCACATTTTGAAACATATAAAATCATGTGTATTACATTAGCGCATAGTTCAGTCGAGACCCAAGCAGCAACAGATACGGGACACAAGCAACAAATTGAACGGTTAAAATGAAGGACAAATCAAGAAAGATATCCATGGTGCAGTTTTGCGTGACAGAGAACTCGGTTTGCGAGGAATAACCAAACGTGGTGTGAAGGAAAATATTAAAGTTATCAAGTTCTGCTCTGTAAAAAGTTGGCCCCATGACTTAGTGCAGGAGTACGCCAATCAGATAGTGGAAGACGCACG
>NW_022639507.1:122-1055 GCF_010583005.1 Odontomachus brunneus | reverse complement strand
GTATGCATTCGACAATTAGATGCGCAAGAAAAAGAATGTGACACATGATATTCTTATTACTAATGAGCACGTACACTGTGCCCCCGCGACAAGATTTTGCAAGCGTTCGCGTGCTATGTATCATGGATAATATGTTATATAAAAGAAACGGAAAAGAAATAGTAAAGAACAGTAAAAACGGAAAAGAAACGGTAATGAAACGGTAAAGAAACGGTAAAGAAACGGTAAATAACGGGAGTGAAACAGTAAAGAACGGTAAAAAACGGAAAAGAAATGGTAAAGAACGGTAAAAAACGGCAAAGAACGGTAAAAAACGGAAAAGAAACGGTAATAAAACGATAACGGCTACCAAAAATCATAAAAACGATTACCGTGACGGTGTATTCCAATATTTATATCAAAAGTGCAGTCCAAAAGTATTCATGTAAGATCTTTCTCTTATGCGTCACAATGTAGCACATAAGTGAAGTATTCATGTAAGATCTCTCTCTCTCTCTTATGCGTCACAATGTAGCATTTAAGTGCTGTCGCATCGATTTGTGGTTGACAGTAAGATGCGCAGAAAAAATGTGAAACAAGATACTATCATGAAGGTCATAGAAGTATGGATATTTTGCACATTTTGAAACATATAAAATCATGTGTATTACATTAGCGCATAGTTCAGTCGAGACCCAAGCAGCAACAGATACGGGACACAAGCAACAAATTGAACGGTTAAAATGAAGGACAAATCAAGAAAGATATCCATGGTGCAGTTTTGCGTGACAGAGAACTCGGTTTGCGAGGAATAACCAAACGTGGTGTGAAGGAAAATATTAAAGTTATCAAGTTCTGCTCTGTAAAAAGTTGGCCCCATGACTTAGTGCAGGAGTACGCCAATCAGATAGTGGAAGACGCACGTAGGATCACGACTGAGAATGTAGAATCACG
>NW_022639507.1:0-112 GCF_010583005.1 Odontomachus brunneus | reverse complement strand
TAAAGAACTTTAACCTTCAAAATTTCTATATAAAAATTCTGGCAGGTAGTAGCAAGTTTACATATATAGTGTTGTTTCATGACATACATTTATATGATGATTTGTGGAATGC
>NW_022639506.1:2056965-2057122 GCF_010583005.1 Odontomachus brunneus | reverse complement strand
TAGAAAGGCAGCAGAGTCCCGCAAAAACGCGTTGTCTCTCCGTAGTCGACACAGAACGATATCAGCATATCTGACGTAACTTTCGAAAATAGACATTTTCAAGGGCGAATGTTTCTTTAAAAAACCTTAAAAAACTATCCCAGATTGTGCTCTCTAC
>NW_022639506.1:2056891-2056955 GCF_010583005.1 Odontomachus brunneus | reverse complement strand
GGTAGTCGACACAGGACGATACAAGCATATCTGACGTAATTTTCGAAAATAGACATTTTCAAGG
>NW_022639506.1:2016204-2051103 GCF_010583005.1 Odontomachus brunneus | reverse complement strand
CATTGCGCATGCGCGAGAGTCCGAATGTTCTATTATGATGGATCTAACGTTATGGGGGCGATTTTGGAATGTTGGAAAATTATTTTCAATGTACTAGGTGTGCTAGAGAGGCAGCAGAGTCCCGCAAAAACGCGTTGTCACCCCATAATCGACACAGAACGATATAAGCATATCTGACGTAATTTTCGAAAATAGACATTTTCAAGGGCGAATGTTTCTTTAAAAAACCCTAAAAAACTATCCGAGATTTTTCTCTATACGCTAACGCGTAATATCTTATAACCTAATATTACATAGCTGACTTTCGGCCTATACGCAGTATAGGAACCACTGCGCATGTTCGTGAACAATCGGTAATCACAGTACTTGGGTAACGGCTCTAACAAAAACTTTAGGCTCAACAAAGGCTAGGTAATTCGACCGCCGTAATGTCCCGCTCGGGTCGTTGACTGTAAGGCATTGAGGGGGGGGGGGGGGAGGAGGGCGCAGCCGGGTCATAAAACATGCGTGCGTGAGCACGTGCTCGAACGTTACACCGTAACACTATCAACCGTCGAGGCGAACGCATTTGGAGTTGCGCGTAATTTTTTAGATTATTCCGCACCGATTTTTAATCCTGTGTTTAGACTTCACGACAATTGAGGCGATAATTAAGACTAATTAAGACACGTACTCCTCACGCGAGCAGGTGTTGCGGACTGTATCGCATCAGATAATTACCGCGTTTAATTTACGTTTTTACTTGTTAGATAGAGAAATGTCCCGATCCTCAAATATTATCGTATCATTCAATCAATCGCCGATCAAATATTATTATCATCCATTTAATATTCCATTATTATTACTTCTTTATTCGATTATTATTTAATTTATTCGGTTATTATTTACTTATTGCTATTACGCATAAGAAAGTAACTCGGATGTGTCGTTACGATAATTTATTTACCTCGTCTTTAATCAGTTATTGACGTTGCTTAGTTATTGTTATTCATTGTTATTACCGATTATTCGATATTCATCGTTATTCTGTTATTATACACTCCCGGATACTATCATACGATTGTTGAACAGATATTATTATCACTAATTTATTATTTGAAAGTATTATTATACAGTTTTTTTCCTATGCGTAATAGTAATAATTAATAACCAAATAAATTAAATAATAATCGAATAAATTAAATATTAACCGAATAAAGTAGTAGCACTGGTATATTAAATGGTAGTGATAATAATATCTATTCGACAATCGTGTGATAATATCCGCGAGTGGATAGTAACGAAATAATGTTGATCGAATAATCGATAATAACAATGGGCAACAGTTCTAACAAAAACTCTAGGCTCCACAAATGTTAGGTAAACGGACTTTCGTAACGCGGCTCGCTCGTGCCGCTGACTGAACGTCGCTTGGGGGGCGCGCAGCCGAGTTATGTAAACACGCGTGCGCGAGTAGGTGCTCGGGTGTCACGCCACAACACTCTCAACCGTCGAGATGAGTACATCTGACGCGTTATGTTCTAGATTATTCCACGCTGATTCTTAATACCGCATTTCGACTTCGCGACAATTGAGGCGATAATTAAAACAAATTGAGACGCGTACTCCTCAAGTGAGCAAGTGTTGCGGACTTTAGCGCGACAGGTAATTACCGCGTTTTATTTATGTTTTTACTTGTTAGATAGAGAAACGTCCTGATTCTCAAATATTATTGTATCATCCAATCAATCGCCGATCAAATATTATTATCATCCATTTAATATTCATTATTATTATTTCTTTATTCGACTATTATTTAATTTATTCGGTTATTATTTACTTATTGCTATTACACATAGGAAAGCAACTCGGGCTTGTCGTTACGACAATTTATTTACCTCGTCTTTAATCAGTTATTGACGTTGCCCAGTTATTGTTATTATCGATTATTCGATATTCATCGTTATTCCGTTATTATACACTCACAGATACTATCACACGATTGTTGAACAGATATTATTATCACTAATTTATTATTCGAGAGTATTATTATACAGTTTTTTTCTTATGCGTAATAGTAATAATTAAATAAATTAAATAATAATAACCGAATAAAAAAGATATAATACTGGAATATTAAATGTTAGTGATAATAACATCTATTCGACAATCGTGTGATAATATCCGCGAGTGGATAGTAACGAAATAATGATGATCGAATAATCGATAATAACAAACAGCTCTAACAAAAACTCTAGACTCCACAAATGTTAGGTAAACTTTCGTAACGGCCCGTTCGCGCCGCTGACTGAGCGGCGCTTGGGGGGCGCGCGGCCGAGTTATGTAAACACGCGTGTGCGAGTAGGTGTTCGGGCGTCACGTCACAACACTCTCAACCGTCGAGATGAGTACATCGAGAGCTGACGCGTTATTTTCTAGATTATTCCACATTTTTAGTATCGCGTTTCGACTTCGCGACAATTGAGGCGATAATTAAAACAAATTGAGACGCGTACTCCTCAAGTGAGCAAGTTTTGCGGGCTTTAGCGCGACAGGTAATTACCGCGTTTTATTTACTTTATTCCTTGTTAGATAGAGAAATGTTGCGATTGAGTTCTTCAATGCCGATCAAATATTATCATCATCCATTTATTATTCGAGCATAATTACTTCTTTATTCGGTTGTCATTTAATTATTTTTATTGCGTATTGGGAAGTAATTCGAGCGTGTCGTTATGACGATTTCCTTTCCTCGTCTTGCTTTACTTAATCGTGTGTAATTGATACTACCGGATATTATTATATCGATCAGGTTATCGATCAGATATTATCATCCATTAATTAATCGGGTATTATTATTTCTTTATTCAATTATGATTTAATTATTTCTTGTTGCGCACTGTTAAGGAACTCGAGCGTGCGACAATTTTTTTTCCTCGTTTTGCTGTCGCGTTTTACTAATTGATACTAAATTATTAAATTACTAAATTAAATTAAATTTCTGTTACAGAGATCCAATAGAGCAGACATAGTCATGCGGCTCTAGGGGATGCGATGCTGGGGGATGCCGCGCCAGAGGATTCGGCTTGGGCCTGTCTGACGACCAGCTTACTCTTAGGGGCTGCTGCGCCGGAGGATCTGGCTCGGGCCGAGCGGGGTTAGCTCGAAGGTGAGTTTCATTAATTAATTTGTAATTAGAAATCATTTGTAATTAGAAATCCGACAAGATTGATAATTCTCTTGCTCGAAATCGAGATAATTTGAATCAAATCAAAGATCGCATTAAATCATAATTACACGCGGGAAGAATTTTCTTTGAGTAACATCACCACTTGAAAAATTTTGATTGGTTTTGATTAAGAGATTTATTTGCAACGTCGAGAAAAAGGAAAATGGAATATTCCAAGTGAATGCATTCTGAAAAATTTTTCCAGCGTGAAAAATATCGCGTTTATTTTTTTTCAATCCTTCAATTTTCTTCACTCAAATCGTCATCAATGCACGAATCTAATCGGCGAAATGGCATTTTTCTGTTTCAGAAACGAAAGCAGAACGTGGCTACTCTGATCGGCGGTTTGGTGAGTCAAAACAAGACATATTGATAATAGAAAGATAAAAAGTCTTTTGATGTGCATGCTTATCGAATGAATGCGATTTATTTTGCTGTAGTTGTAGTATGTGTACGTCTCGTTTAATAAAAATCACACTGCTCGAAACAATTGGAAGATCGCTTTTTCAAATAATATTATTAGTGATAATGGATATTTAGTGATATTTTACGTAAATTTGTCAAATAAATTTTCAAGTATTTTTCTACTAATATACATATATATTTAGCAATTGATTATATAACTTAGATTATTGATTGGTCGACGATTTTTATCGGAGGAAATTTTGATTAATCAAACCCCAACACTATCTGATAGGTGCTTAAAGTATTAAGTATACGCTCTGAAAATTAAAAATTTTGTAAAATTAATCAGTTCTACTAAATGCGATCTTCTAGGTGTCTCGAGCAGTGCGCCAACGAGCAAAAAGATTGCGCCAACGCGCAAAGGGATTGCGTCACAGAAAATGCGCAATCACATCAATCCGAGTTATAGATCTTTCGCCGGTCATTAATTTTCTCAATTTTTTCTCTCGCGTGAGCTTGAATCGCGATTGCATTTTATAGAGTTCGTACTTCGTTATTAGGTAAAATTCGATATCGTGCGGCACCTACGCGAAGCGATCTAACGTGTTTATATAAACTGCTCGTAAAATTAATTTCACGATCGTCAGAAAAGTTTCAATTTTTCACTTAGAGTTAGTTTCCTAATGCGGGACACAATAGAGACAATGCTAGCTAGCGCTGATCCCTCGCGAAAAACGCGATGTACAC
This sequence comes from Odontomachus brunneus, assembly GCF_010583005.1. NCBI lineage: Eukaryota > Metazoa > Arthropoda > Insecta > Hymenoptera > Formicidae > Odontomachus > Odontomachus brunneus. The sequence goes on along the minus strand of NW_022639506.1, from coordinate 2,046,743 downwards.
AAGACAGACATGCAAGCAGTAGTTTGTTTACTTACACGGCGCGCGACAAGTTCTATTGAATGAGGACAGATGTTTCACGCCGTAATATTATTTTCGCGTAAAATTTGAATAGTATCTTTATCTTTATCGTCACATCGTTTTCATAGTTTTTGATTTTTCGTTTACGCTCGCGTTCGCGATTATTAATTTGATAGGAATTTCACCGGATCGTATTTACGGAAAAGTCGCCAGTAAACTTCGCAGAAATATTGCGGAGCTGTTATCCGCAAAAATATTGCGGAATTGTCTTCGCAAAAGTGTTGCGGAGTTATTATCCGCAATAATATTGCGGAATTGTCTTCGCAAAGGTATTGCGGAGCTGTTATCTGCAAAAATATTGCGGAGCTGTATTGCAGCCTACTACGCCATCGAAACGTTACATTAGGAATATTCCGTGTCGTATGTGAGAATTTCGCACAGATTACTTCGCTCACGCGTCGAAAGATTTCGCGAGATTGGCCTTCGCGTCGCGTGTTTCTTTCGCTTACGGATTCTGTTTTCTTCGTAAGCAATTCGCGTCGCGCGTGTATCAAAGCGATACACTACAACTCGGTCGGACCGTTGCTAAATTCGTCACACATACTCGTCGTTTATCCGAAAGGCCGACGTTTTCTCGAAGACGCGATATTTCATACGCAATTTGCAACTCGGGGTGTATCCCTCAAGAGAGACGGGATTTTTCGTGAAACCTCCGTTAGATTATCGCGATCGGGAGTGAATTATAGGCGACGTGGGACGCGAGAACTATTGCAGTGTCAGATGCAGCGACAGGATGGCTGGTGGGCCCTGGACACCGTGGGACGACGCGCAATGGTGAGCGTTTATTTAGACGCTCATATAGTAGACACAAAGCGTCACTTTACGTAGATTGCATGCACGTAGACGTAAATCGCATTGAGTCCGACGGGAAGTAATGTAAGAATTGGAATTTGCAATTCGCCGGGGTTATATAAGAATGATCCAACCAAAGAATTTAGCTCTGAGATTTTCTCAATAGTTCAACGAGTCAAGCATTTCCATTTTTTAAGAGTACTAACTAGCTCAATCTTTAGAAAAATGTGCAAAAAGATATGACTGGTAAAAAATAAAAAAACTGTTTCTTAATTGATTTCAAGCATCTATAAGGCTTGAATTTTTTTGTTTACATTAGAAAGATGTGAATGGAATATCCATTGATAAAAGCTTATAATTTTTTGAATTGGATCATTCTTGCATAACAATGGCCAATTATAATTTCAACTCGGCAGGCTTCCTTCTCATCGGATTATTTCTTGATACATTAAACTAATATATTTCAACATGTCATTTATATACTCTATATATGTTATATATGTTTTTTTATGCTTATGTATATATGTTTTATATATTCCCAAAGTATGCTCTATATACTATTTGATTAATATACTCTATAACTTGTTATATCGTATTATATACGACATACTATCTCTTCGGAGATATTTTCTTATGCATACGCGTTTGTTATTGACAAGACGATAAATTAAATTTCGACAAATTAAAGACATCAAGTTAAATTATTAAACCGAGACTCGAACAGAAATGTTTCGATTTCCCGCTAAATTATTAAGTCAAGATTAGGACTCCAGTGTTTTGAGATTCCGCTAAATCATTAAGCCGAGATTCGAACCGGTGTGTTTTGAGGATCCGCTAAATTATTAAACCGAGATTCAACCAAAGTGTTTAGCGTTTCCGTTAAATTATTAAGTCGAGATTTGAACCGATGAGATTTGTGTTTCCGCAAAATTATTAAGGTCTGGTTGCACCAACGTTATTTTGGTTTTAAGCGAAATAAACATATATCTATCTTCATCTTTCTTTTTAAATAAATAAAGACAGATACATATTTAAATCTCGCTTAAAACTAAAATAACGTTTGTACAATCAGACCTAAGCCGAGTTAGTTAAGCCTGAGATAATTTTTTAAAGTTTCTTAAAGAAATTTTCACGTTTGCAAAGGTGTATTTTCGTAAATGACGTAAAATGTGCGTATTTCGCTCTGCATTGTCTCTTGGATAACAAATGTGCCTTAATGTCACTCTATTGCCTTAGTAATACGCCCAGGATCTTGAAAATAATTGCCCAATATCCCAAAGTCGCGCCTATAATGTTAGATCCATCGTAGCAGTATATTCGGATTCTCGCGCATGCGCAGTACTTATTTTGCGCATAGTCCAAAAATTGGTCATGTTACTGCAGGTTAGATCATGTAGTGTTAGCATGTAGAGCACATTCTGAGGAAGATTTTAGAGTTTTTTAAAGTAACATTCGTATTTGAAAAGTTATGTTTTCGAAATTGACGTCAGATGTGCTTATTTCGTTCTGCATCGTCTCTTGGATGACAATATGTGTTTGTGTCACTTCATTCCCTCAGCAGTACGCCGAAATGTGGAATTATTGCTATCATAACACTGATTTCATTTTTCAAAAATTACAGCGTACTGATTGCTCCAATTTATGTCATAAAATTACGTGCGAAAATAAAATGTTACATTGGTCAGTGCGAAATAAAAATGATATCTCAAGTTACCGTTGCTAATTATATTGAAAACTTAAGTAATAGATAATGTATTTTTCAAAAAATTATTCGCAAACTGCACTTGCGCCTACAACACTCTTCTCTAAAAATTCTTTCTTTGATGCACCTAGTACACAAGCGGTTTGAGGAATTCATTAGAAAAGTAGCAAGAGCCCATTTTGGAAAGAATGCGAATATCTGCAACGTGGCATTCACATTTACGTAACGTCTATGTGTAAGAAAATTGAAATGACAACGTAGCGCACACACTTGCATAACACCTGTAAAAAATGTTAGCGCCTATTTGACGATCGTCTTTATTCCATAAGTATCTATGTGTACATAAATTCGATATCGTCGGTAAATGATGATAAAATTTTTGATGATCGCTCTACGTTATCGACGCTTATCAAATTCGTCGCTCGCTTCGGCATCTCCTTAAGGTTTCTCTATATTTTTTTACAATAATCGATTTCACTTGTTTCTACGTATAAAAGTGTTAAGGTGAGTTTGTCGAAGTGAATAGTTTTCGGGATATTTTATATTTTGTAATTAAAAGTATAAGAATAAAATATAAAATATCTCGGAAAGCATTTATTTTTCGACGATTTATTTCTAGTACTTTTATATGCAGAATGATCGAAGGAATTAATTTATATTTTTCTACTGGATGCAAGATGCGTGTCGAAACTTACCAATGAAAAATGTTACAATCTTTTGTTATCCAATTGTATGTTTAACTACACTTTTTGTCAGTTGCTTACAGTGTTATCGAAGTTCAATTAACATATATATGGTTAATATAAGTAATAAAAAGGTGAGAGTAAGTATCGCGGAATTAGGAGTATTATGGAATTAAGCGGCTTTTTCCCTACCAAGGAATCAACGAAGATTAGCCGTAATCCCGATAGAGACATTGATATCGATTTTTCCTCGGGTTGCCTATAAACTTCCTCCTGTAACCAATGGCACATAGTGCCCCGACAACAGAACGCCTCCAGAAGTGTTTCTTTCTTTTTGAAAGAACTTGAAGAACCCTAATAATATGATTCAAACACAGCGAACGTAACACGAGCAAATTCGCGATTCGTCTCGCTTGAACAATTCAACAGAACCACGTGCGTTTCGTAGGGAGATTGGGAACTCGCTTAATAATTTGCCGCGCGCGTCGAAGAGAGAAGGAGAATTTTTCTTCCGACGCGTCTGAGTTATCCCGAGCGTGTTTTCATTAGGGAGCGGCGCGAATTAATTAGCGAAATAATTATCTTCCTTGACTCTCGTCGATCGCGGCACTCGCGAGATAGGAGCAGCCATACAGATCCATGCGAAAGTTGTTCGACTGGCAAGTTTCGCGTGTGACAAACTGCGCGACTCGCGCGTTTCTTGAAATAACAACGGCAGGGTGGGTATATAAGCAGGACTGGCGCAATAATTATTATTATCCAGTTTGTCAAACGGTCGGAGCAGACGTCGTCGTTCTGTTCCTCGTAGATGCGTCATGGATCTCGCCGGCTGCCTGGAGTGAGTCAAGATGTAAATCCCATTAGCGAACTTGACGCGACTTCCTGGCCCGAGTGCCTTGACGCGACGCGAGGTATAGGCGATGCGACATGGATGCGACGACGACGACGACGACGACGACGACAACGAGGGCGATGACAGCTCTGACGGAATATACCAGATTACAATTCGCTACTCGAAGTCGTTCGCCTAGTCGTACGTAGAACGTGAGACAATATTTATGTTATAGTCGGCAATATAGTTTCCGCGCCGACTCCTTGTATGAACAATACGCATCGCAAGATAACCATATAACTGGCAAAACGTGCCGTAGTTTCGAAATGTCGGTAGGACAACAGTAACTGGATATTTTGGAAATTGAGAGAGGGGCGGGGAGAGAGAGAGAAACGCGGAATTGTCTGGCTGGCTCGTGTAATTTCATTTCTAGACAGCCATTACTTCCGGAATATAGAAACGAATTAATGAGAACAACATCAGCGCGGATAAATACCGAGAGCTTGTGTATTTTGCCACGAGATACGAATGATAATCAAAGCAAGGCCATTACTTTCACTACAAAGTTAAACGCGGCTCGCAAATTAAAGGAGCACTTCGCGGACGCGATGTGAACATCACGGGATTTATTATATCGTTAGAGCGTGAAAGCAGGGAATATTTCTCCCGGTACCGCCTAGGGGATGCGTCACCCCTCTGGCCGACACATCCCAGTCTTCCCCCTTTCGTTTTATTACGAACGGACGAACGTGTCGTCGACCCCGTAGTTCTAAAATCAGCAAATATATTGCGTATAAGGACGCGAAAAGCTAAAACGAAAATAACCTACAGTCGTTACTTGAAAATTGCGGCACAGGGGAACATTTCCTCAACTTTGCGAGTGCGGCCAATTAAGCGGACGAAAATGTACGTGCAGTTAGTAGATGTAGGAAAATTTTGGTTGAATAATACAGCATGTACTAATGGTACAATTTAATTTACAAGTATTAATTGTATATTGTGCGACTTGGATGTATGCTCATATAAATTTGTAATGCCCAAAGGAGGGTATGACTTTTAGGCGATTTGGGGAACGCAAATTTTCTATTTTTTCCTTCGTATTTTTTCCCGTAGAATTAAAAAATCGACTTTAAAATTACACCAAGTAAAGGGAAAAATAGTTATAGACATTTAAACGTTAATTTTCCCTGAAAATCATGCATTTTCTAACACTGCCATCTTAAATATCTTTGACCTTTTTAGAGGTGCTCACGTTACATAAGAGACTTATTTTCTCAAAACTTGATAATGATATGAGAATATACTTTAAGCAGCAAAGAAAAAGCAGCAGTCAATTAAAAAAATATTAACTACCAAAATATTACAAAAGTGATTTTGTAGTTTAGCTTTTTTAGGATTATATAGGGCATTAATAAACAAAATCATATAAGGAGCCTCTTCTCAAGCATATAGTAGCTTTCGCCGCTCAAATCGCTTCGCTTAAGGCAGAGCTCGGAATTAGTTGCCCATTTCGGCCGATTGATTGCTGCTTTTTCCCTGCTGCTTAGAGTATACTCATATCATTATCAAGTTTTAAGAAAATAAGTCTCCTATGTAACGTGAGATTTAGCACCTCTGAAAAGGTTAAAGATATTTAAGATGGCAATGTTGGAAAATGCATGATTTTCAGGGAAAATTAACGTTTAAATGTCTATAACTATTTTTCCCTTTACTTGGCGTAATTTTAAAGTCGATTTCTTAATTCTACGAGAAAAAATACGAAGGAAAAAATAGGAAATTTGCGTTCAGCTAGCGGTCCCCAAATCGCCTAAAAATCATACTGTCCTTTATATGTGATAGTAATAAACAAATAGATTGATCAGATACAGTGTGAGTCAATGATAATTGCTATCTTCAATATCATCGAAGCAAGAAACAAAAATGATCTCAAGATCTTCGAAGCATTCTTCCAAGGAAAGAAACATAACCGAAAACATAATCAAAAAACATAAGAAGCTTTTTTTCTAAGGATAGTCTCGAAAATCTGAAAATTATCTTTGTTCTTGTTTTGAAGAATTCAAGGTAGAAGTAGTTGTTGACTCACTCTGTAAGGTTTTTGTAACTTCATTAAAAAGAAAATTTGATAATAATTATCAAACCAATATAATAGTTACTAAATGTTTTGATGAAATATCTTCAACTAAACATATGTGTATAGGTGAATATAATGAAATAATTTAGTGAATATCAATAAATAATCTTGGTATCTGTTGCTAAAACTTGTGGCTACTATCAATTTATGTGGTATGTATCACTAAACAATTTATTAAATGAAACCATATCGTTTAGTAATACTTACATTATGTGATAAATATACGAAATAGACCAAATATTTTGGTAATAGTCGCACTATTTAGTAATTATTTCCAATTTATTTGATATTATTCACCAAACCATTTTTTTATGATTCAACAAAAATGTAGAATTTATCTTAATAATTATTTGATAATTATTGTCAGACGGTTGGGATAATTATTACTATATTTGATAATAATTATTAAATATTACACTAAAACGTTCAACCAAATTTGTTAGCTATTATAAGACTTTCTTTCACGGTCGATGATATACAAATTTACCATACGCATAAGAAAATACGAAAAATGTGTAAAATGTTCTATTCTGATATATGCATTTCCGACGTTGCAGTTTATGTTGTTTATATTGCTAGTCATTTTTAATAGCAACATGAGATAAAATTTTATTTCGGCTTGTAACTGTTGTGTAACATATAGTACTACTGTGTATGCGCGTCTATGAGAATTGCAAAAAGCCGGAATATTCGTTGCGCTTCTGGACAGCGCTGGACAGTTGTAACCGTATCGATCGTGTTGCATCGCTTGTCATCATTTGCAAAGGAACTATTACACAAATAAATTTGTTGAATTGATTTTAGCTGAAGGGGACAGTGTGTTTCTGGTCTTTATAAATGAAATTCGTCTCTAAGAACCGAATTTTACATCTTTTGATCAAAACGCGCTTCGTTTGTTTATTGTTAGGTTAATTCAACGAAACTTTTTTCTACGTTTTACATTAAAGCAATGCATAAGATAGAAAGTTGTAATTCAATATAAGAATTTTTTCACATGCGTTTAAAATCAATTGAAAATTTTTTTATACTTTTTGGAAAAAAATTTCTTTTGCATACAGTTCTATTACTTGCTCTTTAAATTTTCTGTACAATCTCGAAATTCTTTTCTACATAAGTATATTTCAGCTGGGCAAGACTTCTATCGTACTGTTTGGGTTAATAAACGTTCATATTTTCGAGAAAGATTTTCTGCGCGTGATAAACGAGCGTATGATAAGCGAGCGGATTGAATAACGTAAGAATAAAGTAATATTTCTGTACAACTGCATCGTACGTAGAGGATGAACTGGAAGAACAAAAGCGGTATGAATTTATCAAGCATAAATAAAAACGCAATATACAGTGTGTCCGGTAACTTACTTACTTAGAGGAGTCCGTCATTTTACGGATAACCACGTAAAATTCTAAGTTATTAATCAAAAAAGACTCGTGAATGATTACGCGCTATACGGTAGATAAGCTGTAATGGCGATGACTGCCGCTGTATGCTTGTATATTAGGTCAAACTGAACGAAAAAGTCCTTTACCACTTTTCAAATGATCACGTAGATATTTAGTTATTAATTAAAAAGGATTAGTGCATTAACGCGCACACTAAACTTTTTTAATTAATAACTAAACATGTATGTGGTCATTTGGAAAATGATAAAGAACTTTTTTGTTCAGTTTGACCTAATATATAAACATACATCGTCGCCATCACAGCTCACCTACCGTATGGCACGTAATCGTTTACGAATCTTTTTTGACTAATAACTCAAAATTTTACATGATTGTTCACAAAATGGTAGAGGAATTTTTTATTCAGTTTGATCTAATCTACCTAATTTACTCCGTGGTTTCTCTGTGAGTTACAGGATACCCTGTGGATATACAGGATAAAATACGACAATATAAATCGAAAGAAAGATATCTTTATTTCGAACTAAAAGAGATGGATATATTGAGAGAAAAACTGTCTAAAAAATAAAAACTAATACATTTACTTTTAAGTCAAAAATTATTTATTTAAACTGAGTAAACAATTACTTTTATGAAAAGCTAAGGTTTTAAGAAAATGTATATTTTCTTATTTGAAAAATATTTTATATTGACATAACAGTGTAAATATGTAGTTTCCATCAAATAAACGTTTTTCATTTCTTAAATACTTTTTCTCTCAGTATGAACACTCTGTTTCAAGTGAACATATATATATCTTGATTAAAAAATCAGAATAATATCTAATAAATTTCCTATTAAGGATACATTGCCTATAGTATTTGCAAAAAGTAACTAAAAAAGGGATATGTTTACATTTTTATTTTTCATATAAAAATATTTGCATACATACAGTTAAATAATAACATATTTTTATAGTTTATTTACTTTATTTCATATTATTTTTTATTTTTATATTTGTTTCTCTGAATCATAACAAAACTTCACATATATAAATTTGGATACTTAAAATACATATGTATACATAAATTAAGTTATCATTTTTTTCTTATTATTATTTGATTCTTTTTTTCTTTCCTGAAAATAGCAATATCATATATTTCAATAACAGCATAATTTAAAATACTCTCATTTCTTTTTCTCACTCAAAACGTCATTTAACGTCAGCACGTTTGCCAGACTTACACTTCAAATTGGGGTGACTTTTGATTTAGACTGTAAATCAGTCTTCCTGGCAATAAGCTTGTAATAACGTACATCACACGATGTGTCGATTGTGCATTCATTCATTTACGACGAGCGTCTTTCTCGTAACGAGATCCTCGATCGCGAAATAATATTCGCGATCGATCGCGCATTCCTGTGACGAGATCAACGCGACGTCGGGCGACAAGGAAGTGAAATCTTACAATGCCATAACTCGCTGTGTACATTACGTTGTCGTATTCCCGCGGCGACGCGTCGGATACACGTACACGCCGCGTGTAACACACGTGTATCCGCTGCACGCGAGAAGCGAATTTGCATGTCAATATCTTCCGAGAGAATAAATCCATACGTATGAGGGAAGAAGAGCTCCTTAAATTGGTAATCGCGGTCTACGAAGCAGCCTCCACGTTTACCCGCCACCGCGCGGCGCGGAGTTATGCAACAGCGCCGACGTCTTTCGGTGACAACGCGGCGCACAAACATCCGGTAACTCGATACCGGATGTCTCGCGTGCGTTGAGATATCCGTCCCGCCGTGTTCCCGATTAATTTGCAAATTTAAATGCGCGCGCACGCCCAGACGATTGCGAGCCGCGACCTGTCTCGGGGAGCAGATTTTGTCGGCGCGCGGAGAAAATGCGCCCGCTCGCTCTCCTGCTTTGCCTTACGTCTCTTTCAAATGGAAGCCGCGGAAGTGACGTAATTTTTATTCGATGAAATTGCAGATACCGCGTATCAGCGATACCCGCGGCCCTTCCATACCGGCGTAAAATTCCGCATCGCGTTAAATTCCAACTAATTCGCAATTCCCTCAGGACGAGGAGGGTCATCGAGGTCGTTAATGTTAACGTAACTCCCTACGATATGCAAAGTTTCTAGGGGTTAGATCCGCTGTGAGATCAGCTATGAAAGAACCCAGGAATTAAATGTAGCTCGTAAGCTGAGCCAGCGATACGCTAATGCGTATCTACGTAGAAATTAGAGCACCTAGTTAAAGGCCGCAAAAAGCGCATCTGCCGTCACGTTTGCGTGTAAAAATTTACGTTTTCATTTTACTTGCAAAGCCATTTCAAGTTGATCGAATTATTTTTTGAAGAACGGCTTCAACACGTCGAACTGACCACCAATCATCAGATCCTAGATCGAGAATGGCAATTGTATCAGAGTAACCTAGATATTACAATGTTGTTTCGATTAGATTCCTCAGTGCGCGCTTCTTATTCGTCGTAAAAGTAGTATTCTGATAAAACTAAGAGTGTTTTTATAAAACTAAACGGAAAATATACTCAGACACCCAAAAAGATGCTATTTTCTAGAATTCCACATTCTGAGCGAAAACTTTTATTAAAAGAATATTCCTTTTTTAATAAACTATTAAGGATGCATTACCAATATTTCGAAGTAATAACAAAATTTTGAAAAAAAATTAGAGATTAATCTATATTGCATTTAAAAGTCATTTTATTGTACAAACAATTTGATATTGATTTACAGTCTAAATCAAAAGTCATCCCAATTTGAAGTGTAAGTCTGGCAAACGTGCTGACGTTAAATGACGTTTTGAGTGAGAAAAAGAAATGAGAGTATTTTAAATTATGCTGTTATTGAAATATATGATATTGCTATTTTCAGGAAAGAAAAAAAGAATCAAATAATAATAAGAAAAAAATGATAACTTAATTTATGTATACATATACATTATGTATACATATGTATTTTAAGTATCCAAATTTATATATGTGAAGTTTTGTTATGATTCAGAGAAAAAAATATAAAAATAAAAAATAATATTAAATATAGTAAATAAACTATAAAAATATGTTGTTATTTAACAAATGCAAATATTTTTATATGAAAAAGAAAAATGTAAACATATCCCTTTTTTAGTTACTTTTTGCAAATATTATAGGCAATGTATCCTTAATAGGAAATTTATTAGATATTATTCTGATTTTTTAATCAAGATATATATATATATATATATATATATATATATATATATACATATATATGTTCACTTGAAACAGAGTGTTCATACTGAGAGAAAAAGTATTTAAGAAATGAAAAACGTTTATTTGATGGAAACTACATATTTACACTGTTATGTCAATATAAAATATTTTTCAAATAAGAAAATATACATTTTCTTAAAACCTTAGCTTTTCATAAAAGTAATTGTTTACTCAGTTTAAATAAATAATTTTTTACTTAAAAGTAAATGTATTAGTTTTTATTTTTTAGACAGTTTTTCTCTCAATATATCCGAAGAAATTTCTGTTAAGAACAAGACTTTTGTACTGTAGATAAAAGATGTAAATTCCTCTAATGTCAAGAATATTGTGCTTAAAATATTTCCCTTTTGATTTTCGAAAAATCTTCTTGAGAGACCATTTGTAAAAATAAAATCCTCCATGATTCCGTCAAAGATAAAGTTATTATTATTTGATTACGCGAGATTGTAGCGTACGTTAATCATTCGCTCACAAAGATAAAGACGCTCGAACTCTATTTACATGGAGACACCTTTGTGTCTCCTAACGTGTCGAGCGCACAGCAAGTCGCGAAATTCCGATGCGTCCTCCGTAAATATTCATTAAAAGAGGGAGATGGACCGCTCCCGAGTCGTTGACGTTACCGTTAAAGAGACCCTCTCGGGAGAAGCTTGCCGTTCTCATCTTGACTGCCGGTGTTGCGGAAAAGTGCCGATACCTTATTTCGCCGAGACGGCGAAATAATCTGCTATGCATAGCTCTGCCCTCGCCGCGCCGCGCCGCGCTGCACCGCGCCACGTCACACCGCACCGCGTCTCCGCGCTGCACACATCCCCATTATATTTTAACCTCCACACCCCATTTACCAGCGGCCGCACCGCTGCCGTTAAATTCCGCGGCAGCCGGCTTGGCAACGGTCGTGTAGCAGACAGGCAGTTTCGGCCTCCTCGAATCCCCGGCGAGCTTTAGTCGGAAATCGAACGCGGCACGTCGCGGCTTTCCACCCTCTGCTCCTACCTCCCTCCGCCAACTTGCCCTCGCCCTTCGCACTCGGCTTTTTGATTAACCTATGCATACTTGAAATCGCCTCCGCGCGATTTTCCGCGTTCATGAAACTTTAAGCGGACGACAGCCCGAAAAGAAGCCGCGTCGGCTCTCTTTTCCCCTCGCGATTCTCCGTCGTACTCGTCGTCGTTGGCGATTCGCCGACGGGAGCTGGGCAAATAGACGCGAACGCGAGGCCATTATTTCGCCAGGGAGCTCGCAGCTCGATGGAATCGCGCGCCTACCGAATTCACAACGGCGGGGTCGCGCCCGGATGAACGAACGGGTATCGATGGAGGATGCGTTCTTATTCCGCGCGATCGCGAAACGAGGAACATCGGCGAGGATGGGTAATCGATAAAAGGGCGTCTCCTTGTTAATACTGTTCGAAGCTTAGCTCATTTATAAGCTTGCACGTGTTACATGCATAATGGGCACGGAAATTAGCAAAATTAATGGCGCACCGAGTCCGCCAAGTATTAAATAAGTAGATTACTTTAATGGCCGCGCTACACGGCAGCGAGAATTTAAGCCCGGGACATCCTCTTTATACTTTTCTCGAGCGAATTCCCATCGTTATAGAAATAAAGAGGGTCGATTTTCGAATATTTAGACTGCCTCAATGCTCGAAGGAGTTTCCTTAATGCGCGGAAAATGCTATGAATATTTTATTGATTAGAGCGCTCATGAAGCTGTCGTTCCGCTTTTCTGGCTTTTGCGAACAAAGTTCGCGTAATTAATTCTCGAGTGTTTGTCAATATCACTGAAAGTGCAGAGTGATGATTTCGGCAACAATTGAGAGCTCGTGTCAAAGGAGATTAGAAGTAAGAGAGATCGAGACAAGATTTGCAGCATTTTTCTGAATTCGAAAGCTGTTCCCAACTTTTCAGATAACTTATTGTTGTGAGTGACTGTACAGACATATAGATTGAAGCAGCCTTTCTTTATAATCCTTATTTTAAATTCTCTTTTATCAGCAAAAGAGAACGTATTATGAACATACTTATAAACCAATCAAGAAACTTGTAAGTCACATTTAGACTCGAAACTCGGCACTTCATCGATAAAAGAGAGTTCAAAATAAGGATCTGGGTTTATGTGTAGTAACGATCTTGTAAACTATATATTTTGTTTTGTAATAACCAAAACATGAATGCAATGTAACCATTTTGCACTGGTATCAGGTCATAAGTTGGCTAGCTAGTAAGTAAGCCACATATAAAATACATATTGCCTTGTATCTTGAATATATCATTGTTTAGAACTATTTTGTAGTAAGTTTATTTTCGTTGTTTTGTTTCAGAAAAAAGTATAGACATATTTCCAATAGTCAGAATATAGGATAATTTTTGTCTTTTATTTACATATTTGTCTAATTTACATATTTGTCTTTAATTTTTGTCTTTTATATTACAGTAAACCAAACTTTACCGTTCACATGCTCGATTTCAATCATTTTATGTATGAAAATTACTATTATTATCTGACACAGTGTATCATATACTTGCAGGCAACTTTATCCTAACTAATAACACATCACTTAAGTTTATTCACTCACGATGAAGAATATTGATATCAAATTTCGAGACATTCGAAAATGTATTTGGCTGCTCTTAAAAGAATTTTTTTTTGTTTTTTATCCCGAATTTAATAAAATTCATGAAGAAGTGTCTATGTGCTAAAAGGAACATTAGCGACTTGTTCCCACTATTTTTCTCATAAATACAGAAGCACATAGCTAACATGATTCTTGATCCAACTAGACTCTTCCGTATCATGGAAGCTCGAGGTGGCACGGAAAAAATTAGTTAGTCGCCAAAAGGATGAAGGAAGAATGTTAGGGAAGAATGTCAAGGTACGTCTTGACGATAAATTCACGAGAGATTAACCGCTGGCATAGTTAGATCACGATGGAAGGACAAAAAGAAATAACGAGCGATAACGGTATTTCGCGTTCCTCGAATTCTTCCGGCGGCTCAGATTCTCCGGATCGAATATATATGTGTGTGAGCGTAATGTACTATATAAATATATCAACACTTATGCCGGAAGACGTAAAAATAGTTCCCGTCGCGCGGCCATACGTTTCGCAATTATCTCCTCGCGTGGTCGATGCCATAGATATTTTTGCTAATTATCCCGCGTAGCACCGCCAATGGCACAGCGCGTGTCGTATACAGGGTGGCTTCCAGAATGTGAATAACGGCCGAGGGACTGCCGTCAGACATAATATGAGGAGGTCGAGGCGGGTGCGTGGGTAGAGTATATAGAGGGTGAGCGCGACGGCTGAAAGAAGGAGAAGGGAAAAAAGGAAAAAGGGAGAGGGGAATTGAGAAGGGAACTGGGCGAGGGGACAATTTGCTGAGAATTTCAAGAACGCAACACCTCGATCGGCGCGAAATGGATAAGCCAACGAATATTAATTCAAAAACGCCCAGGGGAGTCGCAGGCATGAACGCTCGATACAGATTATCTTCGAGAACGGGAGAGACTTTCCGCCGCGGAACCGCGTTCTTGAGACGCATCGTGTACCACACTCTTTGATGTTCGATATATACGTAGTCGCACCCGCCAAAATATCGATCAGTCTTTAATAACAAAGTATAATATTACTTCCCTCGCTCGCTTCCTAAGTTCTGTAATCTTTTAGACGAGCTGTATCGACTGCGCGAAGAAATCGTCTCGGCGTATCTCAACACTAATGACGTTACTATACAATACGTTACGTATTGTTATTTGATATTTGTATCAAGTGAAATATTCACGTATGACTTTAAAGTCAGATGTGATCTTTCCTGTTGATTCGCGATTACAAATGTAATGTCACATGTATTATATACTTTAACTAGAAAAACTCAGATCTAAATTTCTATTTAAATCTGAGTATTTCTCACGCGAGGAAAATTTTAAGTAACGACTATTAATATAAGTCCAACCTCCACCACATTTATTGTATAATTTAATGAAAAATCTTGAATTCAACTCTGAATAAAAATGTGAGTACCTTATATGAGATAAGTTTCAGATTAATAACTATTAATACGAGTTCAAGACCGGCATTAATAGTCATTACTTAAAACCTGCTTTAGATAAGATATCTAGATCTGTATTAAAAGTCGTTACTTGAAACTTGTCTCAGGCGAGAAACTCTGATTTTAATTTAAAGTTCGATCTGAATTTTTTAATTGAATCACATAATACATGTGACATACTTACAATCACGACTCTATTGAAAATTTCACATATAATATAAATAAATTTCACATATAATGTAAAGTCAAATATGAATATTTTACTTAGGCAAGTTTCAAATACGACTATTAATACAAGTCTTAGATTTAACTTATAGCTATTTCACTCTCTCTCTTTAAGTAAGTTTTAAATTACGATTATTAACACGAGCATTAGATTTAAATTTAGAGTTAAATTTAAATTTTTACTTGTATCGTATAATATATGTGACATTATATTTATAACTGTGATTTAACTGAAAAATTCACATTTAACTCTAAGGTCTATATTAATAATCGTTATTTGAAATTTTTCTGAAGTGAGACATTTATATTTGAATTTAGAGTTAGATGTTTTCAGTAGATTATGATTGCAAATCTAATGTCACTTATGTTATGTGATTTAATTGAAAATCTTAAGTTTAATTCTAAATTCAGATCTGTGTAAATATCTCATGAGAGACAAGCTTGAAGTAACAACTATTAATATGGGCTTAAATTTAGGTATTTCATTTGAGGTAAATCTCAAGTAACGACTATTAATAGTTTAAAGTCTAAGGTCTAAGGTATTATTTTATCGACTACACAGGATCACAAAAAAATAAAAAGATCTTTTAGCAGAAACAAGGACCACTATTTTTTATATAGTTCGACATGCTGAAACCGAATATAAATAATATAAAGTAACGTAGCATGTCAAGTTTTAAGTTATAACGGATAAAAAGCTCTAAATGAAGCATTTTTTATATTATACATATTTTTATATTATACATGTACGCTGTGATTACATTTTTTTAACTTAAAAATAATAATCATATATGTTGAAACATATAAAACTTTGTGTGGTTTATAGTAGTGAGTTAATAGTAGTTTTTAATAGTTGTTCTTAATAGTGGTTTAATAGTTGTTTTTAATAGTTCTTAATAGTGGTTTTTCTTTCTAGTAAAAAGACTTTATATTTTTTTGTAGTCTTGTACTATTAATATCGTACCAATAGTAATCATCCAAGATTTTTTTCACTTGAGATAATCAGATTTATTATTCAAAATTGTTATTCAAAGTTGCAAGTTTTTCAGTTACATTATACGATACACAATAATATTTTTACATCTGCAATCGCAATACAACTGCAAAATTACTAATCTAACTCAATTACTCATCTCAAGTGAAGTATTCAGATTTGAATTCGATTACTAACCGAATTCAAATCTGAATACTTCACTTGAGATGAGTAATTTGAGTTAGATTAGTAATTTTGCAGTTCGATTACTAATCGAATTCAAATTACTAAAATTTCAAAGCAAAAGAACGTCGCGTGTTTTAGGTATTAATAGTTATCAATTATTAATAATGTATTAATAGTGTATATAATTAATTATTAATAATGTATTAAGAATTCGATTACTAATCGAATTCAAATCTGAATACACTTGAGATGAGTTGCAATTAATAACTATTAATACATTATTAATAATTAATTATATACTATTAATACACTATTAATAACTGATAACTATTAATACCTAAAACACGCGACGTTCTTTTGCTTTGAAATTTTAAGCGTTATATTTATTTGCCAATAATGTTTACCAGTATTTGTTTGTCAGTAAATACAAGTATAAATTCTTGATTAATAAACATATATCGTCTAAGATTCGCCTATATCATAACGGTTCTCATTCTGTGTATACATTATCCTCTCTAAAAAAAGGCATGTAAGAAATTTAATTGTTGCCGTTTTTTCGCGATGCTGATTGATTCCCTCGCTTTTAGCTCACTTCATGTAGGCTTGCTTCGTGTCGTTTGCGCCTGTCAAATTACTAGGCAAATAGCTGTCATTGCGTTTGTTAGGTCACGAAAAAAAAATATAGAAGAGATATGTCTCTCCCTGTCTCTTCCTGTCTCTCCCTATCTGTCCCTCTCTTTCCTTGTCTCTCCCTGTCTCTCCCTGTCTCTCCCTGTCTCTCCCTGTTTCTCCCTGTCTCTCCCTGTCTCTTCCTGTCTCTCCCTGTTTCTCCCCGTTTCTCCATGTCTCTCTCTGTCTCTCCCTATAATTATTAATTAATTAAAGTATATTTCAATTTAATTTAATTTTAATTTTATTTTTATTCTACATTTTTTATTGTTTCTTATTAGCTATATAGCGCGCGTGTAGCGCGCGCATGTATTGTTCTAGTTACTTAAAAATTGGTTACATTCTCCGTAACCAGTAACGCCATACGTGTGGCTTCATTTATTAATCATGACTTTCATTGTGCTCAATAAGTCATTTGTTTTCGATAAATCGTAATATGAGTTCCTTTTCTCCGCTTTTCTTGAACATTGCAAAGACTATCTGCGAGTCGGCAAAACTTCTCTCGCTCTCGCGAGCGAAATTGTCGTGCGAGCAAAATTCATCCGTAGAAAGCTCGCGCGAACCGCGCCGAGCGACCGTGGAACTTAGCGTGTCGCGTACACGCGTGTGCAGCGTATACGTGGCGTACATTCGTGCATAGACATATGTGCGCGCGCGCGTGCAACGCCCAGTGGTATAACGTTGCATGGTCACGCCATCGCCTCTGGGATTCTGCCGGTTTCCTTCATGCAACTTATGATCGTTACTAACGGAACATTATGTAAGCCGCGATAAGCACGTAATAGTTCATTCTAATCGTTATTTAAAACGCGACCACGTATCGCGCTGGACCTGTTAACTCCTCTGTAATCTCCCTGAAACGTTACTAATTGTATTAAGTTAGCTCTGGCCGCCGAAGGTGGTGCGCGAATTTACGCCTCCCCATTAAAAAAAGAAAATATAAAAGAAAAAGAAATTAAAAAGGAATAGAAATTAAGAGCGAAACTTTTCACGCGCGGCACGTTTTCATTCGCTTCGTGAATTTGGAGAACTATTTGTTCTCTAATTATTTTTTTCGTTTATTTATCTTTTTATTTATTTATATGGTAGAGGCTTTTTTATATATAATATATAATTACAAAAAAGAGTACAAGAATACAAAGAATATAAAACATTGTGCAAAACAAATGAAACAAACATACCATACATACAGGTTGTTGATTTACGAGATACATGTGAATATATGAGGAAATATATAAATTACGAACAACGTAAAGACTATTATAAATGTGAATGTGACAAGTCGCGAATCTTGTAAAACCATCAATTTTATAGTAATTCATTACTTAATTTAAATTCATTACTTAATTAAAAGCAGCAATAGATCTAGCAAAGAAATCGCAATTGCGAAATATATGATATGAATAACAAATGGATTTATTTAGGACAACATACAAACTTCACTAAATCATTAAGAAACAAATCTGGTAGAAATTTATTCTAGTCAATCCGATTCAGATAGTGACAAATAGTATTATAATCAGCCTTCCAAATATCACGACGCGTTTAAATTTTATATTTTTATGTATAAATTGAGGAGTGCAGATTTTAAATGTTAAAGAAAGTTTATCTATAAGTAATAGAATGTCATAAGCACACACAGGACTTAAATCACAAATATGAGCGTTAAAAAAGATAAGGTCTAGAGTCACTTCAGAATAATTAACAATGCAATTATTTTGCGTTAGACTGTAAGCAATTAAAAATCTGAGTCAGAAGCAATACTAATATAAAAATAGGACTCTGAGAAAATCATTCATTGGACTAGATGGAACGGTAGTATTATAGTTAGTAGGAAGAGAATGCCATATGTGAAACAGGCCTCGGATATTAGAGCAGGTACGCGCCGATGTAAGTAAATCTATATTAACGTAAAAATCCTGGTAAAGAGAGAAAAAAGATTCAGGAAGAAAATACACTGCTTTGACACGAAAAAGTTAGTTGTTTCTGCTAACATGCAAAAATAATATTGCTCAGTATGTGCTTTTTTTAAATATTTATTTTAAAAGAAATAGTATACAAAATCGCGAAATAGTCTTTTTAGAACATAAATATTTTTCTCTGAGTTTTATTAAAACCGCAATAATATTACCAGTTAAGAAATAGAAAAAACTGATTTGAGCAAAATAAATTTTCGAACCTTCCGAAATTTTGTATTAATAATCTCCATCGTGACTGAGTAGAATTCAGCGATGTTACTAGCTAGAATGAAATTTTTTGCGAATGTATGATGTATGTTTCTGGTAATAAATGTAATTTTCACTCATAAAATGATAGAAATAGAGCATATGGGTGGACGAGGTAAAGTTGGCCCATAATTAAAATCCGACAGGAAGACTGTGGAGATCTCTCGTAGAGACTCTCAAACTACTACTCAGGATACATATTTTATACGTGGCTTTCTTTACCTCCCGCTACTAGGCAACTGAACTCGGTACTAGGCAAGATAGTTATGTTGTTCCATGCTCGTATTTCGGTTATTACAAAATAAAATATACGGTTAACAGGATCGTGGTGGGCATTAATATATGGAAAAAGATTCCCTCTATCATGTTTATATAGTCAGTTACAACAATTAGTTGGCTGAAAAGTTGGAACTTCAAAATTCTAAAATATTGGGCATTTAACCCCGATCTCCCCTATACGTGTGCATATGCCTGCGTGTGTGTGTGTGTGGACATACAAAATTTTTATTATCTGCTATCAACACTTTATCACTTCTAAAAAATGCACTGTCTTAATATATATCTGTTACATCTAAAAACGTTATAATTAATAAAATTAAGTTCGACGAAAGTATATCGCCTATCAACTATACGGAGAAAAATAATTTGCTTGTTGGAACTTCAAAATTCTAAAATATAGGGCATTTAGCCCCGATCTCCCCTATACGTGTGCATATGCGCGCTTGCGCGCGTGTGTGTGTGTGTGGATAAACAATTTTTATTATCTGCTATCAACACTCTATCACCTCTAGAAAATGCACTGTCTTACTCAGCAAATTTTCTGCTGGTCTAGCAAAATCTTTTCGTTATTATATGGGCAGCAAAAAGATTTGCTAAGGTCTGGTTGCACCAACATTATTTTGGCTTTAAGCGAAACTTAAACATATATTTATCTTTATCTTTTTTTCTAAATAAATAAAGACAGACATATTTAAGTCTTACTTAAAACCAAAATAACGTTGGTGTAACCGGACCTAAGAATACTAATCATTATTTGCTGGATATAATTTGCTGAATCTACAAATTATTTTGCTATAAGAACCATGATGGATTTATATAAGCAGTTGCAGTTTTGCTCCGATAGCAAATAAATTTGCTAAGAATACATTATTTTGCATCAATAGCAAATTAACGTGATTCTTAGGACAAATACACTCAACAAATTTTTTCTATCCTGGCAACAAAATTACTTCTGCTCTGATAACGAATAATTTGTAAAATTAGTTACGTCAACTAAATTGTTTTGATGTCACTACGAATTTTACTAGAGATTTTGCAAAAAGAGCAAAATTATTTTTCTCCGTGTAGGTTTCCACGAAAATGACAATATTAAATGACACAAATGATATTGAAACAGCAAAGCCCACTTATGTTCTGATAGTAGACAGAGGGGAGATCTTCGTTTTTTACCCAAGTTACATTCTTTTTGTTCAATAATATAAGTCTATCGTTCTTGTATTTAATTATCATTTAATTCTCTCTGTTTGTCGGAATTTCTTTTTAAGATCTTGTAAATACTTTCTTTTTGGTGATATTGAAATATTCATGAAAGGTATATTTATGTTTATTGCGTAAGATATCACGCACGATTTCGATAGAAGACAAAGAAACTAAGACTGGTCTGAGTCTACCAGATGTTCCTCTGCCAATTCTTCTGATGCTGATATTACTATAACCATGGGGCACAATATTGGATAATATGTTCGTGACGCAGTCCGTGGCATACCGAACATCATTGGAAGCAACAGCCTGTGATGGAATAGGAGTGGAGGTAGAAAGATCGACTTCTTCAATATTAAAAAGAATAAGTTCTTAGACCTATGCAGTTTGTCCACTAATTCTGCAACGGCCTCCTCTGTCAAAAGTATCTCATTGAGTGGGATTGTAGTGTCATCAATCCTGCCCTCAAAAATGACCATCTTATCTAAAGGGGTTAAGGTAGTCCCGTAAAGGGATACGGAAAAAATAATTTGCTGCAGCAGCAAACTAATTTAATACATATGAACAGTTAAATATAATTCGCTGTGTTAGCTATTTTTTCTTTGCTGCAGGAACCTATTTTTTTGCTATGATAACAAAAAAAATCTGCTCCTACAGCAAGAAAACTGACTAACGTAGCAAATTTACTACAGATGAACAAACATAATTTACTGCTTTAGCTATTTTTTTTTATTGCAGGAGCAGATTTTCTTGTTATAGCAAGGAAATTGCTCCTGCAGCAAAGAAAAAGTGGCTAATACAGCAAATTATGTTTAGTTATCCATATGCAGCAGATCTTTTTTTTCCGTGGAGCTTATCTTACTAAGATCGTTTCTCCACTTGTTAACTTCCTTACGAATAAACGCAGAGCGTTTGCCAATTTTGTCAATTTTAGCTGAAAGTTTCTTGTACAGTACCGAAGAATAATAACCGAAAGATGTTGATGATGATGATGACGTAGAATTGCCCGTGTTTAAAATATACGAACTGCTCTCCATACAGTCGAGGAGAAATCCGCAGTGCCAAAAGTGCTGTGCTTCTGGCCAGGCAAGATGAGCCAGAGTGAGAAATGCAGTCGCACGATGTGCAAACAATCGGTTTTTGAACTGGGGCACCGCAGCCCTTCTATATTCTCTTCTTATTAGACACGGTATAACGGCCAAATTCAAGCAAATAGTAGAGACACAAATGTAAACAGCAGAAGCAGATTGAAACACGTCCGGATTCGTCGACGGACAATTTGACAGTTATTGTCAAATAACGTTAGCCGCGTAGGACGAGAGATACGGTCATCTCGCGGTCAAATTAGTTTTCTAGGGATGGACTGTACGCGCTCGAAACGTGTACTGCTAGACCACGATCGTGGTTCGTTGAAGATGTACATTTTCCCGTTCAATCGGAGTGCGTTATCAAAAGTGCATTAATCCTGTGCGAGTCTTCCCACAGATGAAAGCGAAATTCTTCGTTTAACGTCTTGCTTTGGCGCGCTTAAAGCCTCGTGGACTTTATTCAGCGGCTTAAATGATTCTCCCAAATTGCGTTCGCGGGATTTGCAAACAAAAGTGTATCAAGAGACGAAAAGCTCGTTGAGGTTTATGAACCTCCACAGGCGGCGAGGAACTGGAGGGGGAGGGGAGGGGGAAGAGAGGATCGAGTTATCAGTAATTTGAATATTTATGAAGCGGCATGAGTTAAACGTGGATTTTTTCGTTTCAATAATCAACTCGCAAATTTAATTTCTGTCGTCTAAACGTTATTCGGTGGCTGTGGCGAGACTGCAGCGGCACTGTGCTTAAATGCATTGCGGAGTCGTTTGTCCGTAATCGATATTAGAGATAAATCAGTGATCGTTCGCTAAGTACTTGTTTATTTTCCTAACCGACTTAAAAAAGAAGTTTCTTAGTTCTTCTTGTATATTTGTTTGTTTATTTGTCTGTTTGTCTCCTCATAACTTGAAAGCCGTTAGAGATATTGAGAGATGAATATAATATAGTGATATTTCCATTATTATATTTTACATATATATAGAATAAGGAGTGGTAGATGAAATGCATTAATAATTTCAGGTCGACTGCAAAACGATATTCATAACAGCTGCATCGGTCGCCTGATACCACGCGTTGTCATTGTTCGCGATTATTACATATTCGAGGTAACGCGAAAACGTCACGAATAGAAGCGAGTGTTAAGGATAAGGCCGCGTTTTTATCTGAGAGCATCGCGTAGCCAAGGAACCGATATAATATTGCGGACGGTCGAGAAAGCGCTATTACTTTCCTCACTATTACATAAGACGTCGGCACGTTCATATTACGATTCGTTTTGCCGACTCATGTGCATTCAACTATATACCAATATCATAAGCTTCGAATTTACTTTCTTCGTGAAATCGCTGCGCGATCTTGATACTAAGAAAAAGAGAGAGAGAAAGAGAGAGAGAGAGAGAGAGAGAGAGAGAGAGAGAGAGAGAGAGAGAGAGAGAGAGAGAGAAAGCGAAAGAGAGAAAATATATCCTGTATCGGAAAGTCGGTTGGCCTGACGTGGCTTCTTCAGCTTACTGCGCCGGCCGATAAACGTTATTTCTCCTGCATTCGCGCTCCAAATTGTTAACGCCACGTTATTGCTTCGACTGTTTGCGGCATACAGAGATAGCTATTCCGCAATATCTGAAATGACCGCACAATAAACAACCACCCCCCTCCCCTATTATCGACGTTCCCGCGAGATCATTCGCAATACTAATAACAATATCAATATGTTTATTTTACCATCGGCCGATTCGCTGATACTTGCATTCGACGAGGTGAACTTTGAATCGTAACCTTACAATGTCTACACTAAAAAAAATTTAATCTTATTCTTAGCGCGGAATCCTCTTATATTCTTTCGTCTCAAGAGGATTCTTCAAAAACTAAAAGGGAAATTTTCTAATTAGCCCCGAAAAAAAAGAATTCAAGAAAAATATCATTTTACTGCTAAGAGGAAAGTACTCAATTTATTTTCTTCATTTTATGTAATGGCTATCTTTAGCAAAAAATATATTATCAAGATTTATTATCAAGATTATATTATTAAGAACTTTTTTTAATAATAGTTTTAAGATGTATTCACAAATTTTACAGAAGTTCATTATTATGTATTCAGAAGAAAAATTTATTCTTTTTACAAGAATATAAAATTTAATCAAATAAAAGGTTGATCCAACACTATATGAGATTAGCAAAACAAACTTTTATTTTAATTTAAATTATTTATTTAATGATAACGTTGTTCTCAAGAAATATTGATTTCTCATAAATTTTATGGAAGAACAAGAGACTCATATACGCATTTATTTAGCATTATTGTGTGGAGCAACATCCGGTTATCTGTTCTGTTCGTTGATGTCTGAGTAATTTCGATTTTGACCACTAGATGACAAAAATTGTTGAAAAAATATGTTTTTAAGATAATATTTTGAAAACAATATAATTGCATCCAAAAGACACCATTCGCTTCGTTTAAACACCCAAAAATTTTTTTGGATCTATTTAAAATAAAGAATTAAAGGATCTTTGATTGAAGTGCTAATCCTATTAGGATTTAGAATGTATTTTGAAGAAATTTAATATCCATGATAAGCTTATGATAAATTTGCTGATATATAAACTTAGGAAACATTTGAAAAAAATAATCCATGTGAACGCAGTTATTATATTATTGTATATAGCATGCTTTTGTGTGTAATGGCAAGGTATTATATTTCTTATAATCCCATATTTCAAGCTTTTACCGAAAGAATATTCCTCTTTTAATAAAGTGGATTTACTCTATTAATGGGAAAAATCTACTAGATATTATTCTAATCTTTTTTTCCTTTTGAATTAAGAGGAATATATTTACTTGAAGCAGTATGACCTCTTATTAGAAAAAAATTCTATTAAGGCTTCTATTAAGGACAAGGCTTTGTGCTATAAATAAAGGATGAGAAGTTTCTCTAACTATAAGAATATTGTGTTTAGAATATTTTCCTTTTGGCTTTAAAAGAATCCTCTTGAGGCCAATATATAAGAATATTCCGCTAAGATAAGATTATCGTTTTTTGGGTGTAGTTTCGTTCTCATCCTACAAATCGTCTAACAAATGATTTCTTGTCCTTCTTATCCCTTTTGATGCCCGAATCTCGCGCTATCTCGTCGCTACCTCGTCGCTACCTCGTCAGTGTTGTCTCTCAAATTTCAGTCGGTCGAAATCACGAAATACCAGATAAAACGATCGCGTCTAACTAGAGATCGCGGTCGC
Organism: Odontomachus brunneus; assembly: GCF_010583005.1. Taxonomy (NCBI): domain Eukaryota; kingdom Metazoa; phylum Arthropoda; class Insecta; order Hymenoptera; family Formicidae; genus Odontomachus; species Odontomachus brunneus. Next base: position 2,021,733 of record NW_022639506.1, on the reverse strand, counting down.
TCGTTACGGAAAAAAAAGGTATCGTACGAATACGATAAAATTTCCGGGAAGGTCGAATAGAACATTTAACCCACAACTAACAGACACGGCAGAAACATGTATTGGTAGTAATCCAGCTTACAACGTAGTATATAATTCGGACTGTTTACATGGAACAGAACGACAGTTTTACAGCAAATTTATAATGTGTTTTTTGCCCGATTTAAATACGGCTGCGATTTTCTCTCTCTCTCTCTCTCACACATACACATCAAATCGCGAACGGACATCTTGCCCGTTAATTTATCCATCGAAATTCGATTATCGTGTATTTTGAATATCTGCGGTCTCCGCCTAACAGAATATCGGAGTTTCCGCGCTCAGGGTGGTTGCGAAACTCGCGGAAGTTGGTTATTATATTAAGAAAAAGTCTCCGTTAGCGGAAATTGGATTTCACTTTTAACCGCGAGATGGAGATTGCTTAAGAGTCTGCTTCGCTGGCTGGATTTTGATTGTAAACTATTCTATCTCGTTTCCACGTTCCGCGGGCGGACCTACTCGCACCATCCAGCCGAGTTCGAGCCATAGGCAATCGTCCGCGTACAGATATTATTGGAAAAATATATCGACGCTATAAAAGCTGTGGAAGCCTTTAAGCTGAAAATTGCTTTCAGCCGAAAGTGGGTGTTCCACCGCTGCAATATTTTTCCGGAAGCTAATATTCGATTCAAGGCGTAAATTCGATAATCGCGGCGCGTAAGCGCGCCGCATTAAATGTGGCATTAATGCCACCCCCGCCATTTCCATATTTCTCGTAAGAGTTTTGCGCGTTGTTTTGCCGCATTTGCGTTGCAATATTATTTTCGGCGTCTACCGTACGGAAACCGATCGATATGATACGATGAATTTTTGAACTTCTCACACGAGTCGTCTCACATAGGCCAGCTACGTGGATATTTTAACGACTCGGAGATATTTGCAATTTTTAATATTTATTTGAATTTAATTTATAGATATTTATTTGGATTTTTATACACACACTTTGTGAATATTTATTTCGAAATATTTCAAATTTCGTATATTTACTTGGATTTACTTCTCTTATAGATATTTATTTGGAAATATTTCAAACTTTTCTTTGACTCTCTTTCTCTCTCATCCTCTGCCGCGTGATCAATTGCAATGACGTTTACATGGAAGGACTACTCTTTCGCATATTTGTAAAAGTTTTCCGAGTACGGCTGGTACACGCTACCGCGAGCAAAGACGAGCTCCCCGTTTCAGCTCGCGGACATCTTATAAATTTCCAGCTAAGCGAGCTAAGCGGACGATAAGTATTTCAGTTCTCCCAAGCAGCGGCGCTATTGTTGTCTGGACGATAAGATCTCGCGCTAAATCCAAGCCTCGCATCGGTATCACGAGGACAGTTTGAGTTATGCTGCTTGGTACCACAATGAGGAAACTCGGTAGGGGCGGTTGGGTTGGACGAAGGTTAGAGAGATGGTGCATGATGAAGAAAGAAGGTCGAAGGGGAAGAGATAGACAGAGAGAGAGAGAGAGGGAGAGAGAGAGAGAGAGCGAAGGGGGATGGATAAGGGTAAGACCGAGGATTTATAGAAAGCAACGCCTCACGCGAGCGAAAGCGCCGTTAGGCTTTGTAGTTAGGATATGTCTGAAATGCGGGTCGTTCGCTTAAATACTTGTCTTTAAAACGCACGGGGTGCCGCGCCACATAGGACGAATGTATCTCGACCTTTGAATCGTATAATATTTAGAGAACACGCGTAGAGAATATCGAGAGAAAAAATATCTGAGAAATGAAAAATATTTATTCGATTAATAAAATATTTGCTTAACCCTGATCTGGCACATCGAGATCGTTTTCGGCCTCACCCGATATTTAATTTAATTAGCTACGATAATTAGCTATGAACTAATAAAATGAGAACTTTTGACTAACACGTGTTAAGAGTTATGATTCGTGAAAATATGAGGTCCAAACAGTGTCAAGTCAACTGTCTGTCATATAAGCAAAAGTTGTTATAGAGTTGTGTCTCATCCTAGTGTGCCAGATTAAGATATTAAAGAGTAAAATAAACATGATTGTTCGTTATATTTCAATTCTTTACATTAAATATAATATATAAGAAAATATATAAGAAAAGTTTTATTTAAGTAGCTTATTTATATTTTTTACTACATCTCATATGTGAACGAGATTTTTGTATTATTAAACTCTAACAACGAACAGAAAAAAGATTCAAGTGTAGCTGATATTTATAATAATTTTAATAAAATCCGTAATATATATAATATATTAATATAGTTTGAAACTAATGACTTTGCTCGTCTTTTGATTGAAAAAATAATATATTTTTCTATATATCCAAAAAATTATATTTTTTGACAAATCAAAATATATCTTTTTTCTTAAAGATTCAAGTTTTGAACAAAAAAAAGGTAAAACTGGATAAAACTGGATAAACTGCATAAAAGGTAACACTTCACCGATTTTTTTCTTTTTAAAATATGTTATAAAGAATTAAATTTTCAGTAATTTTTTCTTTACTCAAACAAATTCTAGAATGTTAATTTTTTAAATTATTTTTAGAAAGGAAAAAGTACAATTTGTTTAAGTAAACTTACATTTTTATCGCGTTTTTTTACATAAAATAAAATATTTAAGTGAATATTTGTAATCACATTTTTGTGATAATTTTATTTTACCGACTTGAAAATATATTTATTAGCGTTCTTATGGAATGTATATAAGCGAGAATGAATATAGGTCCTGTGTGTCAAATCAAGATGTCCAAAACATATGTGCTATTTGAAAATTAAATTTAAATTCTTTTATTTAAGCTCTGGTTTCTCTCGTCGCAGAACTCTGCATTGGTGACGTCAGAAGCGAGAAAACGCACACGCAAAATTCTTACGTACCATTTTCAAATAAAAAGATATTTGTATGAAAGAATACTTCAGGGAGGTCGCCTGTACATATTTATAAAATGCTCCGGAAACTATTTTTCTTCCCTGACAGCCAATAAATAGCCGTAAAATTAACGTGACATGCAATCTTCTTCTTTAACCCACTTTTCTTCATGATTTTGTCATGTTACTTTCACAATCGTAAATAAATAGCCATTTATTAACTGTCAAGGAAAGAAGATAGTTTTCGGAGCATTTTACAAATATGCTGCAGCATGAAGTGTCCTTTCACTCAGATATCTTTTTATTTGAAAATGGCACGCGAGAATTTTCAGTGTGTCATTTCTCGCCTCTGATGTTATGAAACAACATGGCCGCGACGACTATCTTCAACGTCCTTAAATAGAATAAACATGAATAGCTACAGATTTTAGAAAATGTATAATATCCTCGTTTAAAAAAAATTTTTCTTTCTTAAGATAAAAAATATGTATATTAGTATATATAAATATGTCATTAATATTTAATAAATAAATATTTTTAAAATTTTTCTGTAGCTTTTTCTCAATTCGATACAAAAGATTACAACCTGAGACTAAACTTGATTTTGTCGCGGCTTTTCGTCTATTTTGGTAACTTTGACTGAGATTTTTTCAAAAACTTGACGTGATACGGTATTTTGGTCGCCAGATTTTTAATCAACGCTATAAAATCGACTTACAGAATGTCAAGGCAAATTTGGTCTAAAACAGTATAGTGATATATAAAATATTTTGCAAACAATCACTCTCTTAAAATGAATTAGTGAAACGTCACTGAAAATAGTGAAAATACACTGCTTTGCAGTTATAAGTGTTGCACTAAAAGTGCTCAGTGCTATAACTGATTTACTTTAAGTAATCTTACTTCAAGTACTTAATCAGTGACTATTCACTGATTCACTTTAAGAGAGTAAATTTCTTACTTATTTATTAATTAAAAAAATTGGCGAATGGTGCAAGATGTGTCGTGCAACATGAATCGTATTTACTATTACACGCCGCATCATTCACGAATTTTCTTTGATTAATAATTTAAAATTATATACGTGATTGTACGCAAAATAATAGAGAAATCTTTTGTTCAGTTCAATTTAATCTTTTACCCGAGAGTTTTGTATATCATCTTCAGACACCCTGTATACATATCGTCTATATTTCACACCTCTGCCTTCCGCGAAACGGCGAAAAGTTGCGCGCCCATGTTCGCGACCACGTTCGTTACTTTCGGCGCGCATTTCGCAATAATGGATAATCAATGAATCGGGCCGGTCTTATCTCTTCCGCAGTTTCCGGTCGGCAGAAGCACTCAAGTCCGGCCGATATTTATCATGGGCTATAATTCTTATTAGAATAATGCTGGAGGCTTCCCGTTCCCGCTAACGTGCTCGCATCCGGCCGCGCGTGCGACCTTAATACGGACGAGTTTCTCGCCGAGTGCTGGCCGCGTGGCTCTGGCCCGCTCTCCAAAATATCTCTATTTAAAGCAAAATAAGCAAAACGACGCGCAGCCCGGTGGATGTGTGCGGTGTAGGTAATCAGTGGTGGTGGTGGCGGCGGCGGCGGCGGCGGCAGTGGATGCAGGAACGACGGAAATTGCGCGAAACTAGCGCAGGCCCTATACCTCCGGGATTAGTCTGTCTAATGCGCGTCCACCGTTACAGAAGTTCACTCGGATGCTCTGAAATATGAAGTGGCTTCCGCGCGCGGTTCCATGTTTATTCCACCGACCATATCTATCTTCTGCATGGTCGAAGTGGCGCGCCGGGCGCAGCTACGACATCGCGTTTGTCCGCTTTGAGAGGTCGTACCATTTCGCGGGATCGAGTTAATCTCGCGCTACTTCCCGAAATGGCCTCCCATTCGACTAAGGGCGACGGAATATCGACACATCGCGGCGGTCGCCTCTCTCGCTCCTCCCCGCCGGCGCGCTTATCAAATTGCGAAAGCTTGCATCTTATTTCGCCACTGACTCTTCGCCGAGAGGGACTCTGCGCGAAGGGCTCTCCGGCGAGAAAAATACCGACGGAGGAAATTAAGATCAGACTGCACGCGTCGTGCAAGCATCGTGCAGATAAAATATGCAATATCGTATCAACGAAATTAAAATTATTCCAATTATTCATAATGCCATTTTATATAATTAGCGTAATTACTTGTCTGCTCTAGAGTGTCGATAATTAATGGGACATTTTCTTCCGGAGAGAGGACTCACGAATAAAATATAATCGAATGAAATATTCAAGTAAATAGTACTCCATTAAATCTAATACATATAACTTTCTCAGCCGATACCAATAGACCTAATAAATCGATACGATATAGTCGAGTGGCTGAAAATGTGAAATTTTTGTTCAACTCTACTTAGACGGTTCATTACTTTGAAACTAACAACCACTTCAATCCGATTTTTTTCTCAGTCATTCGTCTCTAATCGAATATACGGTTTTCTATCTGTAAATTTCATCAAAATGTAAACGTAAAAACATGTATACATAGAAAAATATATAATATATTGAAGAGAGAGAGGAGAGAGAGAGAGAGAGAGAGGAGAGAGAGAGAGAGAGAGAGAGAGAGAGAAAAA
>NW_022639506.1:2011774-2015982 GCF_010583005.1 Odontomachus brunneus | reverse complement strand
AGAGAGAGAGAGAGAGAGAGAGAGAGTATATTGTTGTGTGTGTGTGTTACTTGTTACAAGTATTTTATAAATTTATAAATTTTCAAACCTATCATAAAAGTTCATTGTAAAAATTAAATTTATTCAAAATATATTCTGAATTCCACTAAGTTTAATATTTCAATTAAAAATATTAAATTAAAATAAAGTCTCGATTTGCTTACTACATAGAGTTCAATCAACTTTTATCAATATTATTGTCCAAATCATTTAATTGGTTCAACTAACAAGGAATGACGGGAATTGTCCAAATGCTTTAGCTAAAATGACAATGCGCAATCGATTCAGTATGCCAAAAAATGGTTAAATCCAAATTTACAGCCGCAATGTTAAAGAAACAAAAGAGTATTGGGCTCCAGAGGTTTAGATTTTTAAGTTATTCTTTTTCTACTTTAGGTCAGATAATGCGTCTTGTGCGACTGCGCAAACGATTTTTTTTTAATTTTTGAGAACTATGTTATAGAGGAACCTCTTGGCTTTCTAAAATGTCAGAGATTATCAAAATCGGACAATCTAGTCAAAAGTTATGTCAGTTTTTATAAAAATTTTGATTCACTTATAGTTAAATTTGAGCAAAACGGCGACAAATCTTAGTACTTGTTCACAAAAAATAACATAACTTTTGATTGCTTTGGCCGATTTTGATTGTCGCACAAGATGCATTGGTTAGCTGGTCTGCAGTAAAAAAAAAAAAAAATAACTTAAAAGTCTAAACTTCTGGGGCCCAGTACTTTTTTGTTTCTTTGGCACTGCAGCTGTAAATTTGGACTTAACCATTTTTTGGCATACTGAATCGATTACGCATAGTCATTTTGGCTGAAGCATTTGCACAATTCCCGTCATTCCCTTGTAAGTGAAGAATTTGTTTTACTCATTGTCTTTTAATTATCACCACACGGTATGTGCTATCATATTTGTTACCAATTACCAAATATTGCACAGAAACGCTCAACCAATTCGTTAACCATAGACGTTTCTTTTCAATGTAATCGCTTTTCTTAGCAATAAAATGATATTTTTCTGCGTATACATATTTGATGCATATAAAGCAACGTGATAGCAGTAATATTTATTCCGACATCATACTATATGCCAAAGAGAGAATCGTAGGGCAGATATTATTAGATTCGAGACAGGTAAACGTTTCGTTCGCGCCAAGTGAGAATTTAATAGCCGACGAGGCCACTTGCTCTTGTCCCTCCTACATCATCCCTCTCTTCCCTCTTCCGGATGTTCTGTAGATCGCGGAAAAAGCGTCCTATTATATTCTCGTTCCTAATGTGCTCGTTTCGCTTATCACCGGACATGTATCTCGCATTCTTAAGCCGACGTGCAATAGGTTAAAAGTAATCTGTCACGGCACACGTTATCGTGCGTCGTAAACTTTCCTTTTGTTCTCCCCCCTCCCTCCTTTCTTTTTTTACTACGCAACAGCGAGCAGTGTGTCTTTTAACATATTCGCTAGATATATGATAATTTATTTATTGGAAAGTTAAATGTCATTCAGTTTGCATGAGTTTTCTATGCATTCTAAGTACGCGACTATGAGGTGCATTTGTTATTGGAAATCGAAATTTTGATTGCGAATTCCGATGAACACGAAAAATAAATGGAGACTCATATAACTCATATAACAGGTTCGCTATATTATGGTTTATTTGGGGAATTCTTTCCACAGACCATATTACATTTGTTTCTATATAATTTGTTTTCATGTAAAACAGACTTGGTATCAGACTTGGTTATATGTGGATATACAAAAAACACCATTGTCACGTGCATGTGGCGTTGGTAGCGAACATGTTAAGTAAAATTAAACATTTCGAGTAAAAATGAACTTGAAGTGTGAGATCCGTGCGTCACACATGTGCAATGCTGGTAATGAACGTGTTAAAAAACTTAAGGCTTAAACAATCAGACAGACACAGAATTTCTTGGACAGCGATACTTTGATATCCTCGTTAAATTTAAATTTTAATATGTGTTTATGGTTTCCTCGAGCAGTTTAGATTGTTATTATTGCTAAAAGAGCAATTATTATTGCTAAAAGAGACGATAACATCTCACGTTGAGTATTTTAGCTTAGTATTTTAATTTCTTTTTTAAAATTTAAGGACTTTGTTGCAGTGTCTTGAGCCTCCACTATAAAATAAAATGGCTATATGACATACTGTTTCCATCTTTCCAAACATGTTAATCATTCTCTGCTCTCTTCCTATTTTTAATTAAATATTCTCTGTTTTATGTAAATCTCTTCCGATTTTCACACCAAATATACGCTGCAAAAGTTATGATTCCATCTGTGTAATGTTTAACAGTTTCTCCATGTCAGGCATTAAATCAGTATTTGTGTAAGCATAATAATTGTGTAATTTAATAATCAGTTATCTCAACACTTTACCATTTAATTTTTGTCCTTAATTTCAATGAGTAATGTATTAATTATGTAATTTAAGTAACGTTTTAATTACATAGTTCATTGATTGTAGACAGATTAAGTGTGACAAGTCTAACCTTCGATTCAGATCACTTTTGTTTCTTCATTACGTGCGAGTTTGTCATACATTCATTAAAATCGGAAGCATATGTAATGAACAATTTGATAAACCTGAATTGTCGATCGCGTCTTAGCCTTTTGATCTGTTCCAGCTTCAATTCCTGCTGCTGCGTCGTGGCACCTCGTCATGACATTCACATTGACACTGACACTCGCATAAATGTGACAATTTCATCGAATAAACGCACGTTAATTAACTAACGCGACGTCGTCGGCAAGAATGCGATCGAATATTTCAAAAACCTCTAATATTTTGATCATTAAACATTCAAAGTTGGACCGATTAAGAGCCAACGCCCTCTGTGGAGCAAACAACGATAGCTCGATAGGATTAGCGGCGGAAATAAAAGTGGCGATGTGAAGTCGAGAGCATCATATGTCTATTTATCCAATCGAAAAAAGTAATTCAAAGCGAAGAATTCAAAATCAAGGCATCAGGCGTGATTGGTAACTATCACACTGACACACGCACTACACAGAGATCCGCGTGATTTGCCAGCTCGCGATGGAATGCAATACTCGGTCGCGGAGAAGAACGCGAACCAAAACAATCGGTAAAACAAAACTACGTCAGTCCGCGTCAATCGGCAAGCGTGTCGGCTACCGTCGAACAACTGAGTGATTACAACAATCGACACTTCCCAAACATTTCGGGCTTTTAAGGAGATCAAAACACACTCTCATGCCTCGCCTACTTCCCAAGCGTTACATTGTGTTTCGAGCCATCGAGCGATCCGTATATTTCGGAGTTAGGTAAAAGTATCAATTGCTCGGATAACACTGGTACCTAAAAATTCGTCTGCTCTCTTACTCAAGAGAAATACTTTCGATATAAGGAAGCTGGAGGAATATAGACGTAACTGAAATAAATAACTTTTAATCGTTACTCCAACTTATACCAAGCTTACTCCGTGTATTGTAAACGAGTTTTAATTCTAAACATTCTTTTTGATTTTTAAATACGAATATTTTCAAATATATATGTATAAAAGTATATATAGTATATAAGGTATATAAGCTATATAAGTATATATAGTTCCTGTATATACTATCTATATACATATCTATATACATATCTATATACGTATCTATATACATATATAGTATATATAGTATTATACTATATATATATATATATATATATATATATATATATATATATAAATATATACTATACATACTATAATATCTATATATGCAGTACACTGAGAAAAAAATTTACTAAATTTTAAAAAAACGTTTGTTTGGACTGTGAAGTATAGTAGTGAATAGTACTGTGAAGATATTTGTTTAAATTAAGTAATTTTTAAAATTAAAGAATATTTATTTAAATTAAGTAATTTCTAAAATTAAATATTTTCTAAAATTAAAGAAACAAATTTATATTTAAAACTTCTTTATTTAATTTTAGAAAATAATTACTTAATTTAAACAAATATCTTCACAGTCCAAACAAACGTTTTTTTGAAATTTAGTAAATTTTTGTCTCATTGCATAGTATCCTATATATATAATTCCTATACATATATATATATATATATATATATTATATATATATATGTATATATATATATATATCTTTTATATATATATATATATATATATATATATA
>NW_022639506.1:2004134-2011692 GCF_010583005.1 Odontomachus brunneus | reverse complement strand
ATATATATATATATATATATATATATATATATATATATATATATATATATATATATATATATACAATATATCCGACAATTTGTTATGCAGCTGCAGCATGTAATGCTAAAACTCAATAAAGTAAACATAAAATTCCTGTACTATTTTGTAACAGTCACATAAAATTTTGATTTATTTATAAATTATTTATTATTTATTGAAAAAAATTAGTAGATAATCATGCGCGATACGGTAGATGAGCTATATTTGCCGTCGTCTGTTTGTATTAAATTAAAATGAACAGAAAAGTTTTCTATCACTTTGCAAATGACCACGTAAAATTTTAGTTATTAATTAAAGTAGATTGGTATATGATTGTCCACGATTCAATATATATATATATATATATATCTCTTTTATATTAAAAGTTTAAATATTTATATTTAAAGAACAAAACAATAATAATGTCTACAGTTATCAGCGTTATTAATGTTCAGATACTAATACTTTTGCCTTATGTGTGTCGCTGCATTTATTATTTCCATCAGGTGATTAGAATATTTCGTCGACGCGCTCACTTTCACGAAGTATTCAATCGCGAGTGCGCGTCAGTATCAATCGACAGAGAGTTAATCGACACGCGTTTCTTCGATTTTGTGTCGTGTTTCGCGAAATGTCAGTGTCAGCGCCATCAGCAAGTATTCGAAGTGCCACAACAGGGGAACAGAACATCGAGACGAGGGGCGCAGAATGCTGTGCCGCGGACAATGTACACTATTACATTATTAAACGTGTTTGCGATTTTAATGGACACATGACGAACTCACGTGAAATAAAGGAGTATCCGTGTCGAAATTTAGGCTTATCACACTTAATTGATTTACAAATTACATAAATTAATACATTGCTCATTGAAATTGAGAATAAAGATTAAATACAGATAAAATATTGAGATCATTGGGGATTTTAATTCTCTACTATTCACTGTGACTCTGAAGTTATAATCTAGTTTTATCATTATTTATTTTCAATGTGAAAGTTGTTTCTGTCTTGATCGATATGACGTGAAAATCACAATATCATTGCCTTTTCTTAGTATTTTAGTAATGATAGTAACTGTCCAATCTAGAGTTACAGAGTTACAGACCTATTTTAGAAAAATAAAAAATTAGAAAAATAAAATTTCACCTTATATATTTCACCTTATATGTTGAGTACTTTAGTTTTAAATATCTTATGTACATGAACAATTTTTTAAACATGAGAAATTAATTTAGATAGTAAAGGATTAATAATACTGAAACTAGAGCTTATTTAAACTTCAGCATAGGAGAGACGACAGAGTAATTATTTATAAACATTACTAAAATTGGTCTACAACTTTTATTATATATATTCGAAGCAACGATGTTATATGACCTTGATTTTTTTATGTGTGGTAGTGTCTCTTGATATCTCGAGTATTAATCAATAAAAATTTTCTTCGAGTAAAATAATCAACAAATCTTAATAATCAAAATTAATTAATCGTATACAAGGTATTCCATTTTAACTAATACAGCCAAATATCTCGAAAATGAAGGAAAATATGAAAAATTATCCCCAACGAAAGTTGTAGAATTTTCGACGATTTTATCCCTGCACTTTGATATGCAGAATGATCAGATAAATCAGATAAATTGATTTATATTAAATAAATTAAATGTTTCTATAAAGAAAATTAAATTTAACATTAGCAGAGATTTTCAAGATTAATTTAAAGTTAAATAAATATTAGCATCTTTTTTCCTTCTTGACATTCCATACAACTTCTGTCCGAAAGAGTTTTTCGTATTTTCTTTAATTTGCGAGATACTCAGCTGTATTAATTAAAACAGGACACTTGGTATAAATTAATTATTAATCAGAGTATGATCAATCACATCAAAGTTCGATTAATAATTAATTTTGCCAATTGATGAAATTATTTGTAACTTTAAATAACATTAATTAATTATTAATCAAACTTTGACGTGACTGATTACATTCTGATTAATAATTAACTTCACCAATCGACGAGATTATTTGTAATTTTATACGTAGCGATTGATTAATTTCGATGATTGATTTGCCGATTGATTTTAGTTGAAGAAAATCATAATCGATTAACGTCCAACACTCTCTGATCTCGAGATTCTCCAATCATTCTTTTCTCCAAGGTTAACCCCGGCGGAATTGGTGTCGTGGCAAAGTGTCGATTCGCGCATAGCGATGCGAAATACAAGGTGTCCCAGATCACCTTCACAATTTCTCGTGAGGACGGAAAACGGATTGAGATGAACACAAAAGTCCTATACCATTCTACGATATTCGCAATAATAGTCGAGATATTAATTAAAAAAGATTGGTGAATGATAATGCGCGATATGGTAGATGAGCTGCAATTGCACCGTCTGTCGTTGTATACTTATACATTAAGTCAAACTGAACAAAAAAGTCCTCTACCATTTTGCAAATGGCAACATAGATTTTTAGATATTAATCAAAGAAAATTGTTACATGATTATATACCATATAATTATCACTATTAACCAATATTCATTGTGTCACAAAGTAACCCTATCTTACCCTTTAATGCACAAATTTTCTTTAATTAATATCAAAAATCTTGTCATTTGCAAAATGGTAGAGGACTTTTTTGTTCAGTTTGACTTAATGTACAAGTATACAACGGCAGATGGCGCAATTGCAGCTCATCTGCCACACCGCGCGTGATCATTCACCAGTCTTTTCTAATTAATATCTTGAGATTTATTGCGAATATCGCAAAACGGTATTGGACTTTTGTGTTCATTTCAACCCGCTTTACGTCCTCACGAGAGATTGTGAAGGTGATCTGGGGCACCCTGTATATGGCATAGCTCGCTGAAGTGTCGCGGTGCCATGTGCGCGCGAAAGGATCCGGATGTTCGATACAACGCGAGATCGACGCTGGTTAAAGGATGCTCGGGAGGCTCGTTTCGAGATCGTCTCGATGTTATCTCGCGGAGCGCCGGTGCGAGATGTAATCGGCGATGTAACGAAGTTGCCGGGAAACGGTGCTACGATGCAAAGGTAGTGCTCATTCGCGAAGCGGAGCGATAATGGCGTGCTGCAGTTCCGCTCGGCTTGGCTCGATATGGTGTGCACGCCGGTCTCTAATAAATAGTAATTAGCGAGCCGGTAATTAATACAGAGCGATTCCCCAGCAGGCGGGCACAAAGCGTCGCGCAAGTCTCGCGTTCGCTGTCCGCGATCGTCTCTCCGGTCAACCAACCGACGCGACCCAAGGTTCGTTTGTTACGTTCCGCACCTTCTCGTTCGCACCCTTTCTTTCACACACACGCACGCGCGTGTGTGCAATGACCTCGGTGCTAATGCGGCGATTATACTAATAAAATTTCCGTCCACTTCATGGCGCGCGGATCTCCGTCCCGGCGAGACATTAAGAAGCGAGGAACCCCAGAAGAAGGCAAACATTTACCCGCCTTTCGGTCCCGCGCGAGAGCAAACAACGGGCCCGTGGATCGAGTTCATCCTTGGCAGGATGCGAAAGTTCGGAGAGGAGAAGGCGCGCGCGGTAGTAGAAATTCCTGTTGGAACTCGGAGCGATTAAAGGGACCCTTTGAAGCGTCATATCGCGCGACGCTTTTCCGGGAAATCAAAGTACTGTACGAAAGTCTCCGCTTGTAATGGGACCTAATGACCTCGCACCTCGTCGAGGATGTAATTCGCGCTCGGCTCGATATTGTACACGTGGATTATCGAGCAACAATGCGCGAAACTCGTTGATCCCGCGACTCCAACGCGCTGCTTCACGGAAAGAAGAGATTGGCTGTCGAAACTGAAAATCTTGGTTGGCCTAGCAAATCTACAACGTAAATCTACCGTAATATACGGACAATCGATTTACTATTTTACAGGAACTATAGACCGCACAGAGTTACATAATATTTATGGTTGTGTCTGATAAAATTTCATATTACAGTCTTAGAATCTGGATTTTCGAAAAGCAACCGTCGATAGCAACCGTTTGTTACTGTTCAATACTTGTGACAGATCGAATGGCTGGACTGCTGCGCCGAAAGGACAAAACCTTTGTCCTTTTTTTGATCATTCTTTTCTTATGATGCATATTGATATCAAGTATTGTTTGCAACCTTTGTTTTGCACGCGACTTCGTCATCTTCATCTGTTCCATTTTTAGAGTACCATAGATATTATAACCATCTTGTATGTAGAGGCGAAGAAGAACATTAATATCTTATTATACAACAAACATATTTACAACATATTTACAAACATATTTATTATACAACAAACTTATTATACAGCAAACATATTTAAGTAAGTGATATCTTTAATTTGTTCTTCCCGCGTTGAAATTAAAGCTCTTTCAGGTTATTTTTCTCGAGAAGGTAAGAGATTCAGATTAGAGAGTTACATATTTAGAATTGACTCGACGTAAACTTTAATTGTAAGCAAAATAATTTTGTCATTATCGAAGGCCTAAAATTAGATGAAACTTGATCGCCCTCTTTAACACATTAACGAATTTCATTATATATAAATAATTAGTTACTCCAGCAATAGAAGTTAGTTAAAGTCATGAAGTTAGTTAATAATGTCATGCTTGAAATGTCTGAATATGAATATGTATACTGTAACTAAATAGTACAATAAAATGTTATAAATATATTTTTAAATACATGCATAAAGATATACGGAAAAAAAAGATCTGCTATATCTAGACAACTAAATATAATTTGCTGTATTAGCCACTTTTTCTTTGTTGCAGGAGCTAATTTCCTTGCTACACGTAAGAAAATGACTTAGTAATCTCAGCTAAACTGCGGTAGCTGATTCAAACTTAGTCAAAAGGCTAATCGTTTAGCCGTCACTTAAGAATTGGCTATAACAGCTAAAATGCATTCGCTATGAAATGCAAATATATTAGGTGACATTAAAAATGCACATTATTTCAAGTAGCTAAAAAAATGGCAGTTATTCCTAAATTTCTTATTGTATGCATATATTAAAAAAGTTTGCCGCACAGCTACAATCATTTGTTACAGTCATTTATTTCTAGTAGCTAATATTTCTCGCTGTAGCGCCTAAGTTTAACAGCGAATAAATTTAGCTTTGGTAGTATCAATATTAGCTGTCCCTGTTTCAGTGACACATTTTATCTGCCACAGCTATTTTTTAACTCTGGAAGCTAGTTTTTTTTTGCATGTATGATAACAAGAAAACTGTTCCTGTAACAAAAAAGTATATAAAGCAGTAAATTATGTTTAGTTGTCCAACTGTAACAAATTTGCTACGTTAGTCACTTTTCTTGCTATAGGAGAAAATTTTCTTGTTATCATAGCAAGAAAATACGTTCCTGCAACAAAAAAATAGCTAACAGCGAATTATATTTAATTGCCCCTATGTAGCAAAATTATTTTGCTGCTGCAGCAAATTATTTTTTTCCGTGTATATATGTTGTATTTATATCCAAATATTACGTAGCGCTAAGAAGAGAGAGAAAAGTAATTTTGCTCTTTTAGCAAAATCGTTGCTACCGCATATTCGTAGTGACATACAAATATTTAGTTGACGTAACTAATTTTACAAATTATTTGTTAGCAGAGCAGAAGTAATTTCGTTGCTAGGATAAAAAAAATTTGTTGAGTGTATTTATTTAAAAAATCACGTTAATTTGCTATTGATGCAAAATAATGTATCCTTAGCAAATTTACTTGCTGTTGAAGCAAAACTGCAACTGTTTATATATATCTATTATGGCTTTTATAGCAAAATAATTTGTAAATTTAGCATGTTACATTCAGCAAATTACACCCAGCAAATAGTGATTAGTACTCTTGGCAAGTCTTTTTGCTATTTATATAATAATGAAAAGATTTTGCTAGACCAGCAGAAAATTTTCTGGGCCAGCAAATTATTTTTTTCCGTGAGTGCTTTCTACACGAAGAAAAATAATTTTACTTCTTTAGCAAAATCGTCGTTGCTACTGCATATTTGTAATGACATCAAAAAAATTTAGTTGATGTAACTAATTTTACAAATTTTTCATTATCAGAGCAGAAGTTTCGTTACTAGGATAGAAAAAAATTTGTTGAGTGTATTTGTCCTAAGAATCACGTTAATTTGCTATGCAAAATAATGTATCCTTAGTAAATTTATTTGCTATCGGAGCAAAACTGCAACTGTTTATATAAATCCATCATGGTTCTTATAGCAAAATAATTTGTAAATTCAGCAAATTACACCCAGCAAATAGTGATTAGTACTCTTGGCAAATCTTTTTGCTATCCATATAATAACGAAAAGATTTTGCTAGACCAGCAGAAAATTTGCTGGGCCAGTAAATTATTTTTCCGAGCGCTTCCTACTTGGACAGTATCGCGGAATCGTCGTCTCCGTCGCCGTTAGATCCCGATACTCGGTCAAGTCTCGGTGATTCGTCTTGATTCTTGCATATGTCATTGCCATTACATAAGCTCACGGGAATGAACAACTTGGTCACGTCGCCGATATATCTCCGGCACTTGGGAAAATTCAAAGGGAAAGTTTTTATGTACTGTGCGAAAGTGTGCCGCGCACCCTCAGTGGCGTCTTATTTCGCGACGTCGCACTGGACAAACGAGCTCATACCCTATAGTTATATTCATAATTATCTTAGCGAATGCCTCTTAACAAGAGAAAGAGATGCGCCGAGCGACCGAGTGAGTGTGCTCGCGTGCGCTCCGTAAACTTTATAGAACTATGGGTGGCCACTTATACTTAGAGCAAAGTTATGAAGTGTCATTAACCAACTGTATGTAACTTAGTTAGTGTGGGTGAATCTCCAATCTGTTCATTACATGACTTCCTCTCGCAGCATTCACTTTGTCCCCCGTAAACAATTACATTATTCTTACGTCTAACATTCCTGATGTTGTAAGGATGTCGTGCACGAATTGCCGTGTCGCCGCGAAGAGAAAGAAAAGGCAGACGGAAAGAAAAAGTAAAAAGAACGCTACCTCTCTTTTCTTCTCTCTCTCTCTCTCTCTCTCTCTCTCTGTCTCTGCCGCTGTCGCAATTCACTATTACTCGCGTGAATTTCGATGAGCGCATTGTAAAAGGCATCGGGATTATCTGGGGCGCACGGGACTGCTATTGCGCGATACCGTTGTTCCCCGAGGTGCAACAATAATTATTTCTAATTTCCATTTATGCAAAAATACGCGAAGCTTAAGTACCTCTGATAATAATATTGGTCTTTGCCTAGGCGCTCCCGAAGGTAACGTGAATTTTCTCGCGCGTAGTTGCCTACCGAGTTGTCGGGCAGAAATAAAGAGTAGCGGGATAATCTGCTAGGGATGTTTTCGATAAACCGAAACTTCTTCGGAGTTTCTTAGTTTCCTAAGGCGTATTGAACGGCTGGTACGCATACTTTTGTGCAAAGATTTTCACTCATTTTTTCAAGCACAGTTGGTTATCGCATAAAATGACACAATTACACAGAGAAAAATAATTTGCTGGCCCAACAAATTTTCTGCTAGTCTAGCAAAAT
>NW_022639506.1:2004056-2004124 GCF_010583005.1 Odontomachus brunneus | reverse complement strand
TAAGGTCACCAACGAATAACCCGTTCGAAACCCTACAACTTTCGTCCAAAACATTTATCTCGAACATT
>NW_022639506.1:2001524-2004046 GCF_010583005.1 Odontomachus brunneus | reverse complement strand
GCCCAACAAATTTTCTGCTAGTCTAGCAAAATTTCGTTATTATATGGATAGCAAAAAGATTTGCTAACAGTACTAATCACTATTTGCTGGATATGATTTACTGAATCTACAAATTATTTTGCTGTAAGAACCATGATGTATTTATATAAGCAGTTGCAGTTTTACTCCGATAGCAAATAAATTTGCTAAGGATACATTATTTTGCATCAATAGCAAATTAACGCGATTCTTAAGACAAATACATTCAACAAATTTTTTTCATCCTCACAACGAAACTACTTCTGCTCTGATAACGAATAATTTGTAAAATTAGTTACGTCAACTAAATTTTTTGCTGTCACTACGAATATGCAGTAGCAACGACGATTTTGCTAAAAAAGCAAAATTATTTTTCTCCGTGTAGCTATTGTTCACGAGTTTGCGTGGTAATCGGCTATGATAAGAGCCGAAGTGACAATATGCTGGAAAGTCTTGTAATAGTTAATAACAAATGCATGTGATGGAACATTTCAGTGCATCATTTGATAATTAATATGGTAACGATCACAAAACTGTCTTTAATAGTGATTACAAAATAATTAGTAAAGCAAATTTTTCATTTAGTTAAATCAATTAAATAATTTGGTAAATAATTTAGAGATAATTACTAAATAGTTTGACCAAAATATTTATTACCATATTTCGTATATTTACCATGTAATGTGGTATATATTACTAATAAGGAAACCCACACAAGTGTCCGCTTCCGATTTTCATGATGTAATATGTTGTACTTTAGATAAAAATAACAGATACATTTTTTATTGTATGTTCGCAAATTTAGGGGGTGAAATACCTCTTTGAAGAAAATCGGTTTTTTCATTCGAAGGGAATATAATGAAAACTATTAGAGATAGAAAAATATTTTGAATAAAAGTTGAATGGTTTGAAGTGTACTTTACAGAAATTATTTTAATAATTATAATAAGAAGAAGTGGTGGGAGAAATATTAGAAAAGAATTTTTTTCAAATAATTTCTGTAAAGTACTCTTCAAACCATTCAACTTTTATTTAAAATATTTTTTCTATCTCTTATAGTTTTCATTATATTCCCTTCAAATAAAAAGCCGATTTTTTTCAGAGGGTTATTTCACCCCTTAAATTTGCGAAAGGACATATATAATAAAAAATGTATCTATTATTTTGATCTAAAGTACAACATATTATATAACATTTATGAAAATCGGAGGCGGACACTTATGTGGGTTTCCTTGTAAATATTGCAAAACGATATGATTCGATTTAACAAATTATTTGGTAATACGTATTATATATTAGTAATAGTCACCAAGTCTTAATAACAGATATCAACCCCTGCCACAGTCATTTGTTAATACTTGCCAAATTATTTGATTATATTTATTTATATATGTTTATACATATAGCTGAAAATATTTCACCAAAATATTTAGTAATTATTATTCAGGCGTAAATCTCATTTTCAATGTACACAAAATAAATATTGACCCTTCATTATATTTTTATCTAATAGATAAGAATATAATATTAAATACGATTTTCCTGATTCCTTCGCAGTTATTACGTTAGATGTCTTATATTGTTATTTCCATTCCTGTCACAACCGATTATCGTGAAAGTTCGTGAGTAGTAAATCGCAATTGTGACCGTTTGATGTACTTTTAAGATGACGTTATATTTAAAAACTTTACCGACAAAATACTGACTATTCCTGCAAAGTTTATGTCGTATTGGTTACATAGAATTACAAGTGTTTTTACATACTGACAGGATGTGTATGAATTGAATCATTGCTTAATATGTAATGAAAACGACAACAAATTTTAAAATTGACATTTCGAGCTGTCTCAGTTGACATAAATATAATTTTACTTAATATAAAAGTTCTGTAGTTTGTACGTACCGCACGTGTGTTTGTTTCGCTAACGAAAATTTCGAGGAACATATCGTTACTTAAGTTATCTCTACTAAATAAATGATACGCTGGTCGCGCGCTGTGTATATTAGATATTCTTGATTGGATAGAAATATTTAGAAATTCGTTGGAAAACAGTACATAGTTTGATCTTATTTTTCATGTAAAAATGATTGTCAGAGCAAAGTCGGATTTTGTAATTTAGCTCTATTATTTAACTGTATTAATTAAAATTAATATAAAAAATGTTTAGTAAACTTAATAATAAGTATGTTTAATATATAGTTTACTCTTTTTTGTAAGAAACTATTTAACAAAAGAGAGAGAGAGTGTGTATTACACATACTAAGCATACCTATTATTAAATTTATTACAAAATTTTAAGAGCTGTATTACAAAATCTAGCTCTGTACCAATAATAATTTTTGTGTGAGGAATAATAAAAAATAAAAAAATAGAGAATCAAACTTATAAAGAAATATTAGTTTTCCAAGACAGAATTATTGCAGTTTTAAATAATTTATTCTTTGTAGACTATATATATATATATATATATATATATATATATATATATATATATATATATATA
>NW_022639506.1:2000709-2000802 GCF_010583005.1 Odontomachus brunneus | reverse complement strand
ATGACCTCGAAAAATGATCTCGAGGTCAAAGACAAGGTCACCATCGAATTGCTAGGTCAAAACTATGCAACTTTTGTCTGAATGATTTTCTCG
>NW_022639506.1:2000195-2000699 GCF_010583005.1 Odontomachus brunneus | reverse complement strand
AAATCAATTAAATAATTTGGTAAATAATTTAGAGATAATTACTAAATAGTTTGACCAAAATATTTATTACCATATTTCGTATATTTACCATGTAATGTGGTATATATTACTAATAAGGAAACCCACACAAGTGTCCGCTTCCGATTTTCATGATGTAATATGTTGTACTTTAGATAAAAATAACAGATACATTTTTTATTGTATGTTCGCAAATTTAGGGGGTGAAATACCTCTTTGAAGAAAATCGGTTTTTTCATTCGAAGGGAATATAATGAAAACTATTAGAGATAGAAAAATATTTTGAATAAAAGTTGAATGGTTTGAAGTGTACTTTACAGAAATTATTTTAATAATTATAATAAGAAGAAGTGGTGGGAGAAATATTAGAAAAGAATTTTTTTCAAATAATTTCTGTAAAGTACTCTTCAAACCATTCAACTTTTATTTAAAATATTTTTTCTATCTCTTATAGTTTTCATTATATTCCCTTCAAATAAAAAGCCG
>NW_022639506.1:2000004-2000185 GCF_010583005.1 Odontomachus brunneus | reverse complement strand
TTCGAGATAAATGTTTTGGACGAAAGTTGCAAAAATATAAAATTTGCAAAAATTAGCAAAAATTTGATAATTCCAAAATCTTGCAAATATTAAAAATTTGCAAAAATTGCCGAATCCACCGTTCACTTGACTCTTTCTGATTCCGGAGCCAGAAATAGGGGTTTCCGTTTAAAAGTTCAAA
>NW_022639506.1:1998536-1999994 GCF_010583005.1 Odontomachus brunneus | reverse complement strand
CTATCTCTTATAGTTTTCATTATATTCCCTTCAAATAAAAAGCCGATTTTTTTCAGAGGGTTATTTCACCCCTTAAATTTGCGAAAGGACATATATAATAAAAAATGTATCTATTATTTTGATCTAAAGTACAACATATTATATAACATTTATGAAAATCGGAGGCGGACACTTATGTGGGTTTCCTTGTAAATATTGCAAAACGATATGATTCGATTTAACAAATTATTTGGTAATACGTATTATATATTAGTAATAGTCACCAAGTCTTAATAACAGATATCAACCCCTGCCACAGTCATTTGTTAATACTTGCCAAATTATTTGATTATATTTATTTATATATGTTTATACATATAGCTGAAAATATTTCACCAAAATATTTAGTAATTATTATTCAGGCGTAAATCTCATTTTCAATGTACACAAAATAAATATTGACCCTTCATTATATTTTTATCTAATAGATAAGAATATAATATTAAATACGATTTTCCTGATTCCTTCGCAGTTATTACGTTAGATGTCTTATATTGTTATTTCCATTCCTGTCACAACCGATTATCGTGAAAGTTCGTGAGTAGTAAATCGCAATTGTGACCGTTTGATGTACTTTTAAGATGACGTTATATTTAAAAACTTTACCGACAAAATACTGACTATTCCTGCAAAGTTTATGTCGTATTGGTTACATAGAATTACAAGTGTTTTTACATACTGACAGGATGTGTATGAATTGAATCATTGCTTAATATGTAATGAAAACGACAACAAATTTTAAAATTGACATTTCGAGCTGTCTCAGTTGACATAAATATAATTTTACTTAATATAAAAGTTCTGTAGTTTGTACGTACCGCACGTGTGTTTGTTTCGCTAACGAAAATTTCGAGGAACATATCGTTACTTAAGTTATCTCTACTAAATAAATGATACGCTGGTCGCGCGCTGTGTATATTAGATATTCTTGATTGGATAGAAATATTTAGAAATTCGTTGGAAAACAGTACATAGTTTGATCTTATTTTTCATGTAAAAATGATTGTCAGAGCAAAGTCGGATTTTGTAATTTAGCTCTATTATTTAACTGTATTAATTAAAATTAATATAAAAAATGTTTAGTAAACTTAATAATAAGTATGTTTAATATATAGTTTACTCTTTTTTGTAAGAAACTATTTAACAAAAGAGAGAGAGAGTGTGTATTACACATACTAAGCATACCTATTATTAAATTTATTACAAAATTTTAAGAGCTGTATTACAAAATCTAGCTCTGTACCAATAATAATTTTTGTGTGAGGAATAATAAAAAATAAAAAAATAGAGAATCAAACTTATAAAGAAATATTAGTTTTCCAAGACAGAATTATTGCAGTTTTAAATAATTTATTCTTTGTAGACTATATATATATATATATATATATATATATATATATATATATATATATATATATA
>NW_022639506.1:1997550-1998526 GCF_010583005.1 Odontomachus brunneus | reverse complement strand
ATATATATATATATATATATATATATATATATATATAACTAGCTGCAAAAGAAAAAATAATTTGAGCTTAAAAACAATAATTTTATTTTAAGATCAATTACGTATTTTATGTTAGTATTACAAAAAAGTACCGAACTATTACTATCTTAACGGTAACGGTAACGAGTTACTTTTTAAAATTAGTAACGAATTATAACAAATTAGTAACGAATAGTAATAAATTACTCGTTACGAAAAGTAACGATAATGATAATGTGTTACTTTTTCGATTTAACGTTTCAAACTCTGGTTTAGACACAATGAAGTTGGAAACTAACCAAACTCAATATTGAGAATCATTATAGACGCGCTTATACAATAATAATATAATTAATATATAATATAATTAATAATAATAAATAATGATATAATTACTGCGCAAACCTGTCGATAATGACTCTCATCCTCGATTAGGTTTCAATTTCACTCTCTCTGTGTGTCTAAACCGCTTTAAAACTACAAACAATTAGAACATTTATTTCGATATATTTCGGAACGCAATCTACGTCCAATGGAAGAATTTGTTTTTGAGTAATTCTCATAAGACAAATCTTTAACTAGACGTGTGCCGAAATACATAAAAAAGTGTTTACATTGTTTCGCAAACGAGCATATAATTCTTTAAAGGTGTATTGTCTGTATAATCTCTGTGAAAAATTGCTGAAAATTAGAAATACGCTATTTTTTATTTTCCATATAAAAACGTATAAAATACGTTACAGTTGAATAATAACATATTGTTTAACATGATAGAATGAAATTTTACATATAAAAAGAAATTTACTAATATATGGACAACTAAAAATATTAGCTGCAGGAGCAAATTTTCTTGCTTTCATAGCAAAGTTATTTAGTTGTGATAGCTAAAAGATTTGCTAATATATATATATTATATATATATATATATATATATATATATATATATATATATATATAT
>NW_022639506.1:1978486-1997404 GCF_010583005.1 Odontomachus brunneus | reverse complement strand
TATATATATATATATATATATATATATATATATATATATATATATATATATATATATATATATATTAGCTAAAAATATTTCCAAGAAGCAGGATGATGTGAAACGATTAATAACGTATTCTTAAATTAGGAGATAACATTAGTCATCATGTTTGCTGAACTCACACTTCAAAGTAAAATAATTTTTGATCCAGACTTTAGGTCAATTTTAAATTACTTGTGATTACTTTTAGATGCAATATAAAGTTAAAGCACTAATGTTCTTGGACATTAATAACACTGATATTTAACTATAAACATTCTTATTGTTTTTGTATATGCTTCGTGGCAGTGAAAGTGTTAAAGAACAAAATAATATTAATGAGTTACAGAGCGTGTACGTTATTTTTTATAGAATACAAAATCTTTTTTAAAATTATGAACACAGAGTCTTAATATATATTATATGCACTAAAATGCGTTTATCTAAAACTGCACCCAGTCCCCTTCATTATTGAGTATATCTTGACATCGTCAAGGTATGTTCTAAGCGAAATTTGCTGGAATGGAAACGTGAAAACGGCATCATTACAATGGATTAACCCTCACAGTTTCCCGACGCTAATCCTATTGAAGATATATGGGCAACCATGAAGATGAAGCTTCAGGAAGAACGAATTTTCGTTTATAATAATTGTCATATCAACTTTGCACAATATGGAAGACGTTATCCGGAAAATCTTGTTGAGAGTATGTCTTGATGCTGCCAAGGCATACTTAACAATGGAGAGGACTGGACGCACTAAATAAAAACGCATTTTAGTGCATTTAATTATACATTAAAACTGTGTTCATAATTTTGAAAAAATACTTTATATTATAGGAGAAACAGCGTAGATACATACTCTCTTGTGCTCCTGATTGTAGCACCAGTTTATTAGCCCACACAGGAAAGAACAATTCTATTGGTGCAACCGAATTTTCGGTTGCTCAGGGGCAGACAAAAATTTGGCTGTAGGAACAGAAAAATTATTTTATGAGGCTTTGTATAGTCAATGGTTCTCAATTGCCTCAACCGAGTTTTAATATCGTTGAATATTCAGATGAATATTTTCGGTTGCGACAGAAATATTGGTTTTCATAACAGAGGTATCGCTTCTGATCACTTAATTTTCAGTTGGTTCCTATTTGGTTGCACCAACTGAAATCTTTTTTCTTGTAGAGTATTGATACTTTTACTCTAATCCCTAATTTTATCAAAACTTTTTATTATTTTTGGGATATGTAAATAAACTTTTGAATATAAGTAATTATTTGGGGGAGAGGGAGGGGGATAGCGACGTTTGGCAGGAACGCGCGGCAGAAGCGAAACGCATACAACCGAATCCGTCGATACGGATTGCACTGCTCGTACTGTTCACACGAGAGCTGCCTCTCGCACATCGCAGCGCGATCCGTCGGTCACTCTCCCAAGATTACGATATTATCTGGCAAATTGGACGTTCCACGTGAATTTTCGAGCGTCACACTGCCGCGCCGTTAGGCGCGGCTGAAGTTCCAACGCTCCGACACAGTTCGACGAACTCGAAACAATGGGATTACAGCCCCGCGCTAATTTATGTACACGCGCGCTACCTCTACAGCGTGTACACACGATACTGTTCCGCCGAACGATGCAACTTCCAATAATTTCGTGAAATGGCAACAGATTTGGCACGATGCGCATCCCTCACGCATCGAACCCACATACTTTAACGCGGGCTCGCATTATATTCGCATAAAGCACAACGCTATACAGCGCTCATCTATCGCATCGGCGACGAGGGGGAGGGGAGGGGGAAGGGGGGTTCTATGCTTACAGCGACACGTGGCTCGCGCCACGATCAATCGATAATTGACACACGGAAGTAATATCACCGAAATTCCCGTAACGAAATCGCATTGCGCGCCCATGCAAGATAAAGAGACAGACAGACAAACAGGGGAAAGGAGAGAGAGAGAGAGAGAGAGAGAGAGAGAGAGAGAGAGAGAGGTGGGGCAGAAAGAGAGAAAGAGAATCGTTTGTTTCAAACTTTGCGCTCCGTTAAAACGGCACGGCTTATCGAGAATGCATTACAATAAATTCTCGTGTAAGCATAGCGAACCATGCGCGTTCGATATAGTGGCGAAACACTTCTCGTAAAATTCGAGTGATTCCACGGGAATAAAGTGCGCCGAACAGCGCCTCGTTGTAGCTTGTCCCCTCCCGCCCCTTCGCACCCGACACAACAAAGGGCTGCGAGTTTATACGTTCCCGGATATCTTTTCTGTGTTTTATCGGCGAATCTCCAAATCCGGAAACACTCTCTCTCGACTATACCCCTGCGAGATTCGAGCCGATGAAATCGCTCGTGCGCGCCATGACGAATTATGGCGAACTTACGGCGAAGAATGGAGGAGCGGGAGTGGCGCGCGTCGCGAAACGCAATGTTGACATACTCATTAACGTGTAATCGCGCTCGTCGATGTCGCGTTCCTATTATTATACAATCGTTCGGCTCGCAGTCGACATCCGGATCGAACGCACGCTAATCGCACGTGCGTAATCTTCGCGCACACGCGTACTTCGGATGTTCAGGATTGTCACGAGCGCGCCAGCACAAACGATGTTCGGGCGCGGCAATATACTAATGGTATGTACATAGAAATATAGAGAAACGAATATATACGCTGAGTATATTTACAATGAATTAACGGGTGCTTTAATGCAAAGCACCCCCTCTCGTCCCGCCCGGCCCCTTGCCCCGTCGCCCTCTTCCCCGGTCTACACCCCATTAGTTTAAACAGATACCCCGTACCACCGGCGCTCGCGCATCTGCACATCTACATAATCGGCGCCGGAGCATGCACCAAATTAAACTCCGCCGGTGAAAACTGAACCGCGCCATATAACGGTATCCGTGGGTTAAACGGAATGGATCGCATTACGATTTGATTGTCATTATATTGCTCTTTTCATGGAGCGCTCGCGCCATTCGCGCTCTCGCATTTTCGCGCTCACGCATTCGCGCTAATTCGCGACGCATTTACGGGCAGGAATAAATGCGCGCTCGCGACTCTTCCGGAGCGTACGTTTAAAAAAGTACGTACCTTTAGCGTCATTAGTTCAGTTCAGTCATTACGCTGAGAGAGAAATAAATGGTTAATCTCATTAAAACTACGGGGTTATTTTTCGACGCCAACTATATCTTTTCGTTGTTCTAACAAGAAAATAGTAGCAACAATAACCACACGAGGATATAATATTATTATTAATATATCAGGGGGATTAGATAATAATTAGTTAATCAGATAAAAATTAAGTTAAAAAGTTGATAACTTTTAATTTAACTTTGTTAATTTCTTAAACAAGTCACCTTAATCTAGTTGTTTTAAAATGCATTCGGTTTAATTTATTAACTTTCTTGATATGTAAATTAAGATAAAATTTATTGATATTAAAATCATTGCAAATTGTTTATAATGTATAAGAAAAACAAAAAAATATTAGTAAATTTTTTCTTTGTCTCTTTAAGTGATAGTATCCTTTTTCTGTGAGAGAGGAATAATATTTAAGAAATAAAAAATATTTATTCAGAGTGGGTAGCCTTTTTCTATAATAGCATATTTACTAATACTAACAAAATTTTTTTTAAATAAAAAAATATATATTTTTTTAAAAACTTAACTGTTTATAAAAGCAATTGTTTATTTAAAAAAATAGTTTAAATTTAAGTAAGTTTCTCACTCTCTCTTTTCCTCTCTTATTAACATTCAGCTAATAATTTTTTTTACTTTTTAGATAATTTTTTTCCTATCAGTGTACGAAATATTGAGTACAAAACAATCGATATTTTCTAATAAATAACTAGATTTTTATTATGCCACACAAATTTAATCTATGATTGAAAAGTTAATTATATAAAAAAGATATATTGCTTGGCATATAACATTAATAAACTTAATAAAATTATAAAATTTTAACTTGTAACTTTAATAAGCTTATTCAATGTTAACTTAACTTTTAATCAGGTTATGTTTTGTTTATATAACTTTTAACCTAATTAAGTTAATTTTATAAATCATTAGCTTATAGCTTTAAACTTTAAACTTTTAGTTTAAAAAACATAAATTTATCCAATCCTGCACAGTAACACTTACCATAAAAATAATTTTTCTGATTATAATTCTTTCATTCTTCCTGTCTCATCATTCTTTGTGTGATTATAGTCACAAATATCACACTCTCCTTCGAGTGAAGATTCAGCGAGTAAAGATCGAGTAAAGATCGAAGTTCAAAATCGTTCACTTACGCTAAAGTCTAATTTGTTTGACTACTCTAATGTAATTTAAGTATTTATGTAATACATTACTCTAATGTAATGTATTTAAATATTGTTCATAAATATTAATTGAATTGTCACTTACTCGAATAGGTCTCGGTCGGCATTTGATCACTTGGCACAGTGAAATTTCCTGTCGCGTTTGGTGGGCAACCATTGCGATTTTGCTGTG
This sequence comes from Odontomachus brunneus, assembly GCF_010583005.1. Classification (NCBI taxonomy): domain Eukaryota; kingdom Metazoa; phylum Arthropoda; class Insecta; order Hymenoptera; family Formicidae; genus Odontomachus; species Odontomachus brunneus. Next base: position 1,992,893 of record NW_022639506.1, on the reverse strand, counting down.
TACGTGAAGTATGCGTTGCGTGCAAAGACGGTCCACGTGGCGGTATTTCCGGCGGCGCGGGTTCCGGAGGGGAATCCCTCCCAGTATCTGGGAACACAAGTTATATTCGTTTTTATTCGGTCGAACATGATTCCGTATTGTAAGGGTCGTTGTGAGAGGAACGCTGAAAGTTCAACAAGGAACATTGAAAATATATTAGAATATAAATTATATTCAAATTTCTATTTGCGTGATGAATAACAGTTGCACAAAATCAACGATTTCATCGGTTCATTATTTGAGAAATCGTTTCATTAGTGATCATAGAAAAGTAATGCGAGAATAATTTTCCCCAACAAAATCGATCGCACGATTTGGGCAGGTCACGCTGTTTCTCAAATAACCAATTTGATTAATTTGTCAAATCCAAACGATCCGGTGTGTATATTGTGGATTGACTGAATGTATCAATGTAATTTCATCCATTTTACTGCGGTATCATTCTCTCTTACGTGGCATTCGTGAAATTCTAGTCTGCACGCGCTAGAAATGCCGCGAGCAATTAAGCGACATGAATAATTAGGCAGCTACTAATTACATTTTACGCGTGCAAATTCAAAGAATCCGTCTGCAATTATATGACGAAATTGATTAAGACAAAGAGGCAAAGGCAAGGAGAGCGATGACGTATAAAGAAAAGCTGAAAAGTGAGAAAGTAGAGAAATAGATGCATAGATATTAGGAGGAGTATGAAAGAGGGAGAAGAGAAAAGGTTTGGAATAGAAAGAGAAAAAGAAGAGATTTTGTGAAACAAGAGAAATATCGATGATAGGAGTAAGAATGAGAAAAGAAAGAGGAGAAAGTATTAGATAGCAAGTGGAGGAAAGTAGAGAAGAGCAAGGACAAAAAAGATATGAAAGGACAAGAAATATCAAAACATAGCGCACAGTATAAAAAAATAAGAATAACAAAAAAAAAGAATGAAAATAAGAATAAAGGAATAGAAGAGGAACAGAATAATATTAAATTTAGATTAAGTAATGGAATAAAGAGGTAAAGGTATTGAGACAAAAAGAAAAAAGATATAAGATATATGATTGGGCAGAGGAAACATGTTTTAAAAAGATGTATGAACTGGGGAAAATATGATAGAAGACAGAATGTGAGAGGAATTTTGAATGAGAATGCAGATGGAGAAAAATGGTTGAGAGAGTTGAAAAGGATGAGAGGAGAGAATGAGAGAGAGAGGGAGAGAGAAAGAGAGAAAGAGAGAGAGAGAATCGTAAAACAATCAGAAGTTGATTTGTATCCCGAAAAGTGCAAATAAAGACTATCACTGTTACAAGCGAAGATATATGCAAGGAAATGCCGGAATTATGGCGGAGCACTAATTAAGGTATTAACATCGCCTTGCAAAGCCAGACTATAAATGCGTATTAGAAACTATGAGAACTGTATGATGCATAATACGTTTTGTAGACAAATAAGGTAAAAGTGCCAATGTCTGGACGCAGCCTAACTCTGGACATTCTTATTGTTTTAGTCTTTAAATACGAGTATTTATACTTTCAACATAAAATACATGCAAGATAAATCATCTCTAACATAAAATACATACAAGATAAATCATCTCTAATGTTAAATTTTAAAATATTTCTGTTGATTTTATATTGGAAGGAAAATGTATAAGGAATAAATTATGTTTGAAGGATTTATTAACATTTATTTCTTCCAAACACACAATTAATTCCAGACACATTGTTCTTTAATATAAAAAAAGCGACAAAAATATTTTAGAATCTACATAGAAAAAATATTAAATATATAGATTTTTTTCTATATAAATTTTTCTATTTTATTGCATTAAGAGAAAAAATATTTATTCAGTAAATATTAATAACATGTTTACTTAAATCTCTAATTTCTTTTATTTTAATAGAATAAACGATTATTCTAGCAAAAAGTTAAAGTTTTAAAGAAATGTAAATTTTTTTTATTTAAAATATATCTTTTCTCAAAAAGATATATACATGTAAGTACACCAGAATAAATGAATATGTTATTAGTATCTATAAAATAAGTATTTTTTATTTCTAAAATATTTTTTTCAATATATGTTTTTATTGTTTGGAGAAAAAATAGACTGTCAGCAAAATCTATCTTACTATGCAAGATATAGTAAATATATTAATAATATATTTTACACATATATATACACGCACGCACGCACGCACGCACATACATACACTCCACATATATTTTCTTAAATATATAAATAGAAAATAAATAAATAAATATGAAATTAAAGAGTAGTATATTATTGTAAAATATCGACCTATATTATTCGGTTATAAAATTCTATAATAATTTTTTATTGTAAAATTCTCTCCGTGAAACACGCGCGTGTTAAGTAACTCTCTCACGCTATATATGTATATTCTACGTTGAAAGTTTAAATACCCGTATTTATAAAAATCAAGTCAATAAGAATGCTCAGGTCTACGTATATATACTCAGGCATTAATGTTTTTCCCTTCAAGTTACTTTCAAGTTGTTTTACATATATGTATGTGTTAACGGTGTGAATGTTCTCCAAAAATATTAGCGCCTAAAGATGATGGACCTTGTATTTGAGATAACGAAATGTTAAGCTAATTACGACGAGCTTTAAAGACGGTACTAAAAATATTCCATTTCTATCGGTATCCGACCGTTGTCGGTCCTTCAGGGCACAATGTTGCGAGCGAGCGTTCTTCCGCGTTGTTAAGTTACTTATAAAGTTGCTCAAACTTGAAAGGAACTCCTAAAGAATAATTAAAGTTATCTAAATGTAAAGAGAGCACGAAAGAACATCTACTAGCTACGTCGGGAGCAACAAAAATATTTGAATCCCTCCGCGAAGAGATTCGTGTCTTACGTCAGAGCACGTGAAACGTGATGGCGGTGACGAAAGTAATAAAAGGCTCTTGATTAATATGTATCGGGCATGATTCTGGAAAATGACGATATGCTGTAGTCTCCGTTTTGTGAACTTTCAACGTTCCACGTTACTTAACGGTGACCAGTTAGAGAAGAATTAGCCGAAACAACCGACGGTGACGCAATAGACCGATACCATGTTGAACATACATACATAATTGGAGCAATGTATAACCATTAAAGGTTGTTAATGTTACAGAACACATTATTGTAAATCAAGTTTAACTGCAATACAGTGGTCTATCGCGCTTTCGTGAAGCTACATAACTTGGTTGCGGTAACTCGGATGTGGGATAATGGAATTTCGGTCCCTGGCCCTGCAGATTAAAATCTATTAAGCGCTAGTCGTTATAACTTATGTGTGTATGTTATAAATGTCAGGACAATTACTCACCGACCGTACAGCGAACGTTGTTAAATGTAACGTCTTACGGTCGTTGACGCTTCTTTGTATCAACAAACAGACGGCTAAGGGCCTATTCTCGATATAAGTGAATTGATAACTCTTGGTGCAAGAACAGTATGAAACATTAGATAAAATTCGCCGAAATATTCGTCGCTTTTCTATTAAATTTACTTTAAGTAGAAAGTTGCAAATTTGAGTATTAAAAAGGAATCAGGAAGACCTCGTTAGTCGTTTGAAAAGCTACCTAGTTGATGCCAGCAAATTTTGCTCATTAAAGTTATTAATACTTTATAATAGGATAATTTCGTCCTTCGTTTCACTTGACAAATAGTTTATACCAATCTGATATGTATACATAGAATACATAATCGCCACAAAATTAGGAAACTTTAAGGAAATGGTTTATCTCGTATTTATTAGTAACACGCTTATTGTATCACGCCGTGTTATAATATTTATAACAATGACAAATAAGATGTAAAATTTACAGAATATAAACGGCACAACATGCTATTAATGGCATAACATAACATTACACCTTCCTACGGATTGCCTACATACCTGTAAAGTAAATAGGCCTGAGCAGACCTGTGCGTCGGGGAATGTGCAAAGAGAAAAGTGCATTAGTGCAACGGGCTTGGCATATGCGTGTGTGAAAATCCCAACGAAGGATTGCATCATGCGGATGAAATGTGTGGGAAATGATGCGGATGACTATTTACATTACTGTACTGGCTTATAATAAGCAAATACGCGCGCATGAGACCCGTCGCGGGATGTTTTAAGAGGCTCGTACTCTTTAAATTTTCCTAAAGCATAGTTTATAATGAGAGTAAAATGTGGTTATAAAAATTAAGAGTAAAAAATTGATCAAACATAGTCAATTATTCTTCTTACATTCGACTGTGATTAGTCAATTTCTTATTTTTACTTCTTACAGCCAAACTTTACTCCCATTGTAGATGATTCTTAATACCTGTGGACGTCTGAAAAAATAAGCTGTATTCAGAAACTTTTTTCTGGAGAAATTCTATAACGTATCGAATCCTAACTTGCCACATTTATTATGTAAGCATAAATCAATATAAATCGGGTATATAAATCAGGAATATCAAGATATAACGATTGTTCTCAGATATATCGTACTCTCTAAATTTTTCGGAATGAAATTTTATTTAAAAAGTAGAGTGACACTGCGAGTGACTCTTAATTTATATAAAATAAATTTTTCACTCTGAATTGTCAAGTGAATATTTTCATTCGAAATTGAAGAATGAATCGGATAAATTGTTACAGAAACATATTCATTCATATGAATTTAGAATCTACACTAAATTTGAGTAAAACATTCACTCTTGCAATTTTAAGTGGCAGTATTTTTAGTATCACTTTGAGTGAAAATACTGTCACTTTTCATTTGTTTCGAGTGAGATTCTGTTTCAAGAACTTTGAAAAGTACGTACAACTTGATCGTACAACATAGTTTATTTCTAAACCATGTTTTCAACATTGATGTACAAGATTTCTCAAAGACTGTTGAACCAATTGATTTCATACTTTCCACATATCTTCAATACATATGTATCTAAGATGCATAACTCGGATTTTACGAGAAATTGAAAATTAACAGATTAGCATTAATGCAAAACTGCGTTTGATGCAAAGTTGCATTTTTCTCAACGAAACATATAATATTAGTTGCAAGGTATAGAGTTACAATTAATGGTGATTTACAACAGGTAATAATCACTTTAAGTTGTTGATTAACGATCTTCGTCGATAATTACACGTCTTATATGAATTACTTAACGCTGTTGGCAAAGCGGGCTCCAAATATAGCGTGCAAAGTGCTGTTCCGTGACTGATTGGATAAATTTACGCGGAAAACGATATCACAGGTGTATATCAGGACACGGATCGAACGAAATGACATCGAAGCTCCATGCATTGGTCACGAACGCGAAACTCGCGATAACGCGAAATCCATCACAATTCGTTTCCGTTTTCTGACCGATTAACGGCGCAACGATTCACACTCGCGGGTACTATTCGGACTTTCGGCAATTTTCGGCGTTATCACTTGGCCGGATTGCGAGGCAGAGGGAGGAGGGGAGGGGAGGCGTCGGAGGGACGGAGGTCTAATTAATCGCAGAGATTATGAACGCGGTAGGAATTATTTCTGTGTAGTCACGTGGCCGTAACGCCGATATTTTCCGTAATAAGCAGTAATAATCACTTAATTAAACTGGATCGTGAAACGCGCAATGCGTAGCTGTCAGCGCCAGCCGCGTTCGTCGCGTATCTTGGACAACTTTACCGTCGAAATATACATTCGTTTCAGTTATTGAACAATTTGCCGGCACCGTACGAGTGCTCGGAACACCTGTAACGTTCAATTACAAAGTCGATATCGCATCGACAACGAGCTGGAAAAATCTCGGCGTCGCGTTGCGCCGCGCTCTGCTAGCTACTACAGGGGTCCTCTCCACCCCTTTGAGCGTGTTTCTCTTTGCGAGACTTATGCGCTTTATAGCGGTGCGAGCCGCGGAATACATTTCGCTTTTCGCGATGGTTACACCGTACGCTACATACGTACGCGACACATGATGCAGTACCGTATTAAAGCCCGGCTAAGGTACATATTTGAGGAAGGTTCTTCTGAAATTGCGGGCCACACGTATAACACGCTAAATTGGTGCTGCGTACCGCCCGGTGAAAAAGTTAAAACCGGTTAAACTTAATCCCCCTTGCGCTGCCTCGCCGCAAAATCGCGGGATGTGAGTGAAATTGCCAGCGGATGTGTCGACGATCGATGACGGGCGCGACTCGTATCGTGTATATTCGACAAGTGTCTTCGATACAAGTTTCATTTATCGTGTTTCCGCGATAATCAGTTGACGATCCGAGGATGGCCGCCGGAAGAACAGGCGTCGCGTGGATTATCGTGAAAATTCTAACACGACTCGTCGCGCTGAATATGTAAATTTGTCAGCACAGCTAATTAAACGCAGCAAGGATACAAGATAACGCTACCCACGCGAAGGTTAGATCAATACGATGCTAGCCAATTATGGCTAATACTGGTACATCATTGACCGGTGGTCAGACCGCGTTACTACCTCTCGTAAAGCACAGCGTTTACATAACGCGCAAAATAAATCATGCAGTTTCTGGTGGCGATAACGCACTGCAATCTAATTCTGCGAAATGATGAACACGATATAACTCCATAATATAGATTTCACTATTTACATAACGCGGCTTATTTCCCACGGCCGAATTTGCATTTATCACGGTCGAAGCAAAATTCGTTCGGCCATTTGCAAATTTCACGAAAAACATTCTCTTGGCGAAACATGACATTTTCCTTGCTTTCGCGCACGGTATTCGTGGAGCTCAGGCGACTTGTCGATCCGCAGAGGCGGTAATTACTTCTGTTACGTGAAAATTGTACACGGGTGAAGCAGTTGAGCCACACATAAATCTGGTTGTGTCAACCAGACTCAATAGTGAATTAATTATGCGCTGGCTACAACCACAGAACAATTGCGGAATCACAGTAACGACATCTTGTTGCTCCAACCAGAGTTGGTCAACTATCCATAGTAAACGTCACTCCAATCGATTTCTGGCTGCCACAAACCAGAAATCGTGCGCAACTACATTGATGTACCAAAGTAATTGAGTCATATCAAGCATAGACATTATCATCACACAAAAATGACCAAAGTATATTGCAGCTATATTGCTCACAACTAAATACTCCTAGTTATGTACACCATATCGTTTTCTTTTCATATAGTAAATAAGTGTCAGGCGCATATGGTGCATTACTGTACACATACGTGTACACAATCCGATATAATAGCCCTAATTAACATGTTATAACCATAATTCCAAACGAACTTTCAAATTACACGCAATACATCTATATATTCATGCATCATAACTGTTGATTATTTCGAGGAAGCGATTTCGTACACACATGTGCACACGCAGTGCGATTAATCGAGAAATATGCTTTTGTAAAATGTCAAGGCTATTATCTTGGATTGCGTACATTCAGACGATTAAAACTTGCAACACTTTTTTTCTGTAGCGCATCTCGCATTCAATAAGATAGTTTAGTTTCTAACTGACTATCAAAAAGCCTTTCTTTTGTCTTATATGTATATCTGTTTGTATGTTCCTCCATAATTTGAGAACCGTTAAAGATATTGAGATGAAGCTTTTTGCAGTATTTTGTATATTTTTCAATATATTATTTACATAATTCTTAGATTGATGCCATTACCCAAGCTTATCTACATGATTTGAAAATTGGATAATTCCATTATTTTTTTGAAAATATCTCTCTCTCTCTCCCTCTCTCTCTCTCTCTCTGCGGGAACATGTAAAAATGCAAAACGAAATTTTTATTTTTAATCGATTTCCAATAAACAGTTTTTTGAATCAACTTTAAAAACAAACTTTTAGTAAATTATTAGAAAATACGAAATAAAAAACTTTTAATCAAAATAAATTGCTTTCCAAAATTTCAAAAAACCTAAAAATTATAAAATATAATCTCGATTCAATATTCCTATGTACCTATAATTCTATTTTCTAATATTCTAATAATAGGAGTCAACACGGTAAAAATAACTAACTATGCGACTATAGCAAGATAATAGAAAAAGTTATTATTATTGACTGATAAATAAAGTTTTCCCGCCAACTTCTAATATTATTAGAATATTAGGATAGGATTGTAGGTATATCGAGAGATATTGAGGGATATTGAAGGATATTGAGGGATTGAGGAATATTGAGTCAAAATTATTTTATGCTTGTTAGGACTTTTGAAATTTTCAAAGGTGATTAATTTTTGTTAAAAAAATTTGTAATAATTTTGAAGATACACACATATATATATATGGACAGATATATTTTACTATTGGGCATGGAATGTGTTGCAAGAATCATTGAGTAAAAGTGTTGCAATCCCTTTAATCATCTGACTGTACCACTGAAAATCGTAGTCGCTGAATGTCAAAGCATATATAGGATGCCTAATGATAGAAAAAGACATTCGTGTAATGTAGATTTAGTCAAACTAAATCAGAAGATTGGTGAATTACGCGTAATCATTCGCCAAACTCTTTTAATTAATAATTGAAAAATCCACGTGGTTATTTACAAAATGATAAACGGAAAGAAAATATTTCACTGCCTAATCATGAAGATATTTCACAGTTAATCATAATTTATTGAAATTCTATTTCCTGTTGAAACTAAAAATTTGCTGCTGCAACTAAAACTTTCATTACTGTTGTAATTACATCCACATTCTCTATAATTGGAGAGAAAATTTATGTGATTTCAAATTAAATAGATATTGCGTTAAAAGTTGCTGTTGTTATATGCTCATCTACACAATCCTTATAGTCCTTATAAGTATAATAAGAGATAAGTGTATCCCATAAGAGCATGACATTTTAGAGAGATCTTGAGAATTTGATAAACAGAAATATCCTTTGCTATCTAATATAGCACATATCTCAATTATGTTTGAAATTCGTCTCTCTACAGGCGACTTTCAGTGCCGCGTATTTGAAGCGTTACGAAGCAGTATTTTTGTGTTCTCACCCCAATGGTCCCAAAGTATCTTTCACAGCTAGTGCCAAGTATATAAAAAGATGAAGACAGTTTGTAGAAAAATGGGTGACACGGTATGAGGACACTGGAACTGTCGACGATCTGCCAGAACACGGTAAAGCGCGACTCTCAGCATCGCAAGAGGATAAAGCTATTATTCGCATGTTCGAGCAAAATCCTTTGCTAACTTTGAGACAAGCTCAAAAGAGGCTAGCCAAAAGGAGAATGAAGATTGGTTTAATGACCATCCATTTGAAAGAAACGAAACTTGTTCGGCAAAGTACACATGAGAAACTATTGCTTAGTAAAAAGCACATTGAAAAACAATTGAAATTGGCGAGGTCAAACATCGACTACGATTGAAGCGAAATTATATTTTCTGATGAGGCGTTCTTTTGGGCATGAGTAAGGTAAACGTACCGAATTACATCACTCTAAGCAAAGATTAATTTTTAAGAGATTATTAAAAAAAAATAAAGTAGTACTAGAACTAGAAAATAATAGTAGTAGTACTAGAAAATAAAGTAGTACTACAAGAACTAAGTGTAAACTGCAAATGTCCTGAATTATGCCCACTGAAATTGTTGGATGTCTCGATTTATGCCACTAATATGTTCTAAATGATGCCTGATCTGTTTTCAGTATAAATAATTATAGTAAAGGATATAAAATTTTTACACCTGTTATCTATTCAAATATATTTATTATTAATTATTCGTAAATAATTTAAAACTTAAATAAAACAAAATAATTAAAAACTTTATTTTGACAATTATTAGTAATAAACTAATAAAATTAAATAACATAATACTGAATTATAATTTTTGTTATTTATATGAAAAAACATGAAAAAAATATATATATTTATATATATTATGTAAATAAATATATATATATATATATTTTTTTTTTTAGAATATAATTTCAATTTTATTTTAAATTTTACCTATTACATAATTGTGTGTAAATATTAATGAATGAAATTAATATATTTATATACAACTTTTCTATTTTAAAATAGGGAATTAATGCGACTATTGCCTACATTATTTACAGTTATTAATTTTATAAATCATTAAAGATTTTATGTACCTTATAAGCATATTAACTCCTACTAATTTGTTTTAAAATATTATTACACATCTATGGTGGTTTTGTATACATGATGATTTTTACGTGCACATAAATCCGCTATCTCTATTATATTATACAAAAACCAATTGTATAATATTTTACTATTTTATTGTCTTTCAATTCAATACAATTTATGTTAACTATACAAAATTAAAACATTTTATATTTCAACCCAAAAATATCTCATTTTATCATTCTACAGGTTATATTATCGTAGTAGATATTAAAGAACAAATTCAGTCGTAGATAGTCAAAAGTGCCGGATTCTCGATATGAGCTTTTGAAACTGCCTTTCACGGAAAATAACGTTATATTTTCATATACTTTGACGGAGCTATTTGATATACTTTCACGATTGCTTTCTTTAACACTTTTAATCAGCTGTGTTTTATTACGCGCACGAAATAAATTAAGGTGGCGCTATTCAGGTCAGTGGCGTCATTCGATACTTTTACCTTACGTGTGTGAAGCGTGCTTGGTCTGCAAGTGATCGCCGATTGTACACTGTTAAGTAACCAGTAAAAATTCATGTTTGAGGGTGCTTTAATATTCGAGCGATTGGAGCTTTAATCCTCTTTACAAAAAATTCCAATGCACAGAGCATGATAAAGATTTATCAGCAAGATTCGTTGAAGTCTGCCAAGAAGTAATTTGGAAAAGAAACAGCCAATTGGATACTCCAAAAAGATAACGATCCCAATCATCGAAATCGTCTGTACACAGCGTGGAAAGAGAAAAATGATATAATGCTTTTAACTAACCTGCATAATCACCGAATGCGAATCTGATTAAAAATATTTGGGATCTTATGAAGAAAAAGCTTCAAGGAAAACGTATATTCACTGCCAAACAATTATTACTAGATCTTCGATCTGGCATTTCTGATATTCGCTTTCTATCGAGTATACTGACAAATTAATCGAAAGCATACCCAAATGGTGCTAAGTAATAATCGACAACAATAAAGAACTATCTATTAGCTAATTGCGTAAGAGTACTTTTTTATCAATTTTTTTAATTGTAGTGATTCTTCTTGCAGATATGAGCGCCATTTTTCACAGATAATGTTTAATTAGTATATCTTTGTATCATAGTTGCCTCAACCAGAGGAATATTGCTGTCTCTCTATTGTGGTCTGCAGAACAAATACTATGATTAAGAGATCTATAGGGTTTGGTTTCGGGCAATACTACACTGAGAGAACTGTTCAAACGTATGAGAGTACGTATAGACAGGCAGCAAAGAGGACCAGTTCCAGAATATTATAGTTATGTATACAACGATTTTGTATACATGGCCGAAAAGTAACATTAATACTTCCTCATAGCAACCATATTTAGCCAAATGATATTTAGCCTTCGTGTAGCTAAAAATACACCTACTGGAGACTATATTTTTAGGTATCCATATGTTACAATGAGATTTAACTATCACACACAGATTTTTGCTGTAAGTTAAGTTTCTGTTCAGCTTGACCTAACACGAGCGTTTCCCCAGCTATCATCAGACTGTATGCCTATCTGCGTACGTACACCTATTTGACGTTAGTGCAGTATCTAATTTGACGCATTACCGAAAGCAATAGAGCGTCGCCGGCGGTATGTCTTGGCCAATCGTTGCGGGCCAATTATGTAGTGAGCCAGCGCATCACCGACACCGAGTTCAACCGAGTTATCCCTCATCCGCGGGCGGCGAGAAGGGTTAGTCAGACAGTGCAAGGGGATGCAAGGTAGCCGACAGTGACTTGATGCGGTTAGCGATTCGCGCCTGTAATTCGATTTGCCGGTCTAACGCCTCCGCCGCGCCGGGGAGTACACGTTCATGTAAATACGAATTATTTGCCGAGCTATACCGGCGCGGTATTGCCGCGATGGTGCTGTCCGATGACCAGTCTGACGAATCGTTCCGGCTTAGCTCCTTCCGGACCAAACAGTCTAATAAACCGAGTTAGCATTCGTGAATGCTTCGTCCGGACTGTCTCGTACAATTTCTGCGGGCCGCTTCCGCCTTCGTTCGCGACAGTCGCGCAAAATTTCAGCCGCACGCCGCCCCGATTCATTTATACACTATTGATAAATCCGCGAGACGTAATGTCTTTAGAGCTTCCGTTATGTTCTCGGCTTTTTCGGATATCGTCGCTCGCGTATGTTTCAGCAGGGAGTAATATACTTTTACACACGGAAAAAAAGATTTGGTTGAATTAACCAAATATCTGGCCGAAAATGAACGGTCCAGAAATTCCGATTGAAGTAACCCGAATTCTGTTTAAGTTAACAAGATTTTTGGTAGACTAATCAAACATGTCTGGTTATTTAACTAGACATGTCTGGTTAAATAACCAGACATGTTTGGTTAATCTATCAAAAAATCTTGTTAACCTAAACAAAATTCGGGTTACTTCAATCGGAATTTCTGGATCATATTCGACTAGATATTTGGTTAATTCAACCACATTTTTTTTTTCCGTGCAACGTGTGTGAAATAAACGTATATTTATATCGCCTAATTTTTAAGATATTTTGATCGTTAAGCATCGTTTTTTTCAGTGACATATTTCAGCAGGCCACTCATAAATTTATTATTTATCAAACGGAATTACGTTTCTATACATTTACATCGTTATCTAAGTAATTAATATTAACTTGAAATAAAATAAATGCACAGAATATCCGATAATTCGTTATGTAGCTGTGATGTGCAGCTAGAACGTATCAAACTGAACACAAAATTCCTCTATTATTTCGCAAAAAAGCATATAACATTTTGAATTATTAATTAATAAAGAGATTTGTGAATAATATTACGTGCGTAGATGATGTAATGAGCTGTGATGACGATCTTTGCCATCGTGTGCTTGTATATTATGTTAAACTAAACAAAAAGTCATATACATTGTCATATGCATTGTGTCATATACATAGTTATATGCATTGTGTCATATACATAGTTATATGCATTGTGTCATATACATAGACTAAATAAAAAAGTCATAACATCAATGTTGGTCTCTCCGGTCGGTTCTCATCGCGGACACTGCGCCTACCATCCGTAAATCTCTGTCATCCATAAATCCGCGACATCCACTCGTACATCTTACATTAGCTCAAACAACTGTCTCCATACTGAGCTACCATCGTACGATAAATTTTACTTGCTTTCACACTTTCCGACCGAAGAATGTATAACAGCTCGCTGCTCCTCGACGGTGCACTCTGACAGTGGAGTGGCCATCTTCGATACACTGCGCATGCACGGGTAGCAGGATTGCCAACATGAGTATGTAATACATATGCTCAGATAACTGCTATGTAATATCATTCAGCAAATTTCGGAGAAACATCGATTTCGTGTCCATTATACCGAAATTGCCTTTAATTAATGACTTTCCCTCGTACACGCACACGATAACAAACATCGCTGTCATCTACCGTATCGCGTGTGATCATTCACCAATCTTCTTTGATTATTAGCTTGAAATTTTACGTGTGAATTGTTTACGAAGTGGTAGAGAAATTCTGTGTTCAGTTCGCTGAGTTCTACCTATGCATAGCGGTTGCGTAATTTATTGTCAGGCATCCTGTATACACACAATATTACAAATACGAAAATAATTTTATCTTTTTTATATTTTCTTCAGATTATTTTTATCTATTTATATAAATATTTAAATATTTAAATATTTAAATATATAAATCTATTTATATAAATATTTAAATATTTAAATATTTAAATATATAAATATTTAAATATTTAAATATTTAAATATATAAATCTATTTATATAAATATTTAAATATTTAAATATTTAAATATATAAATATTTAAATATTTAAATATTTAAATATATAAATCTATTTATATAAATATTTAAATATTTAAATATTTAAATATATAAATATTTAAATATTTAAATATTTAAATATATAAATCTATTTATATAAATATTTAAATATTTAAATATTTAAATATATAAATATTTAAATATTTAAATATTTAAATATATAAATCTATTTATATAAATATTTAAATATTTAAATATTTAAATATATAAATATTTAAATATTTAAATATTTAAATATATAAATCTATTTATATAAATATTTAAATATTTAAATATTTAAATATATAAATATTTAAATATTTAAATATTTAAATATATAAATCTATTTATATAAATATTTAAATATTTAAATATTTAAATATATAAATATTTAAATATTTAAATATTTAAATATATAAATCTATTTATATAAATATTTAAATATTTAAATAT
>NW_022639506.1:1954364-1978476 GCF_010583005.1 Odontomachus brunneus | reverse complement strand
GCATGATTTTCTGCGCTTGGGGTTATCGTAATAAATCCATTTTTCGTCCCCAGTCACAATGCGATGCAGAAATCCCTTCCGTTTTTGCCTTTCAAGCAGCTGTTTACAAGCAAACAAACGCCGTTCAACATCTCTCGGCTTCAATTCGTACGGCACCCAATTTCCTTGCTTCTGAATCATTCCCATTGCTTTCAGGCGTTTTGAAATGGCTTGTTGAGTCACTCCCAATGATCGTGCCAATTCTTCTTGATTTTGACACGAGTCTTGATCAAGTAATGCCTCCAATTCTACATCTTCGAAAACCTTCTCTCTTCCACCGCTATGCCGGTCTTCGACGTCAAAATCACCGTTCTTGAAGCGTTGAAACCACTCACGACACGTTCTTTCACTAATAGCGGCCTCACCATAAGTATTTGAGAGCATTCGATGAGCCTCAGCCGCAGATTTCTTCATATTGAAGCAGAAAATTAAAACCTCCCGCAAATGACGAGAATTTGGCTCGTAAACTGACATTTTCAATCGAGAATAACTTTATGATGCAGACACAAATCGACTAATGTTTCTATGGGGTTATGTTGACAGATGCCCAAGTTTATTGTATGACGTCTATGATCTATTTATTTCGACCACCACTTACCGCTAAAGCCATCTATAGGAAAACGGCAAAGTTGTACACCTAATATATTTCAAGTGATACTATAAATATTTAAATATTTAAATATATGTATATATATTTCGAGTAATACTATAAATTACGAACATCACTTTCCATCACTTATTTTTATTTTAAAAATAAAATTATCAATATTTCTGAAATTTGTATATAACGTTTGTATATTCATTTTTAATATATTATAGTAGAGTTTTTTACCCCAAAATCTCACGTGTTAATTAAAAATAGCACATTAACCAAGGAACATGTATAAAAAGTGTCAACTTTAGTTGCAAATATCTCAGTTCTCGAATAGTCCATTTTTTTCTAATTACACGAGCAGTTAAATAATATTTTAATGTAGGGGTAAATTAAATAGCGGAGGAATTTGGATTGTCGCGTTTGCGACAATTTTAGAAAAATATGATATATAGCATAAAAATATGAATATATAGCCTGCTAATCTCAAACATAAAACAAAGCTTCTCATATTTTTCTAAAATTGTCGCAAACACTTAATATTATCCAAATTTCTCCGCTATTCAATTTACCCTACTGTATCCTATATATAATACAAATTTCATAAAATGGATTCTCATAAATGAATTCTCATAAAATACAATTCAATTCATCACAATTATCTTGATGAAATAATTGCGACGCGTAATACTACCCATGCAAATATATGTATGTTAAAATAATATGTTATATCTCTAATAATATATTTAATATATTAATATGTATAACATATGAATATGTGCAACATATAATATGTCAATAATATGTAATATGTTAATATGTAATATGTATAATAATATGTAATGTATGTTAAAATAATCAATTCAAGAGTGTTTCGATAATTAAGCTCATGCGTTCGTTATAACAAGTGATTTGTATTGCAGATAGACATTTCCGCTCTCGGAAAAGATAACCCGAAAAGAATAGAACGATAACGGTAATGGTGAACACGGACTATTGGCATAGTTTGCAAGTGGCGCTTGAAATTATTCCTACTCGGCGAAACTTGGCGCTTATCCAAGCAGATACAGCGCCGTATTATAGCGTCTCGAATGGTCAACGTAAGGAGAGGGATTTATAGTTGAAATCCAAGAATCGCCTAGTGTTCCCGATTAAACGTTACTTCCGTGCCAGGAAGGGACGCTGGAATTATTTAGCCGACCGAATTATTATTTATCAGGACCCTCATTAACCGCGAGCGCGGTTATTTTGAAAATTTCACTCGGCCATACAAGTCAATTCATTTCATGTAGATTAATACCGCTCGGTACACACACATATACATGGCGTGTATATTACGCGAGATGTGACCAACACCAATTGGACGAATTGATAGCGGATTGAGTCTATTGGTGCACACATGATTCGTTCTGCAGTATTAAATGCAACAACTCGCATCACAGAGCCCGTCAAAAATTATTGACTACTACTATCATCCAGCGGTTGCAAAGACCCGTGAAAAAAAAACGTACTCCACTGACCAATTAAATCCGTTTTTGGATTTAATTTAAAAAATTTTTGATCTTCTTTGAATTTGATCAGCTGCATCTCGAATTCGTCGATCTAATTCTTGTACATTTATTTCTTCGTGAAGGATAAACTAAACTTTTCATGTATCCCCAAAAGAAATCCAATGGATTCAAGTTAGGAGATCGAGGAGACCATGCAACCGATTCACCTTGTCTAATCCATCTTTCAGAAGAGAGACACGAGAAACAATTCTTGTAAACATCACAATAATATGGTAAGATACTCGTTCGTTCATTGATCGAGCGTGATCAATGGAAGCACACAAATAACTTGCGTTACTTAAATAAAAAAATGATTATAACTCTAAAAAGTTGACTTTTTGCGACTCATGTTTAGATACGTTTTACTCAATATAACGAGTACTATCTATCCTGTAAATTTGGGATACCTTTTTTCAACACCTTGTATGCGTGTGTACGGAGGAGGTGCTCATGGCTTTCATGGTCGGGTTAAACGAGTTGCATGTTAACTTGCTGTGCTTTGCTGTGTCGAGTAGGCTCATTCGACCGGCCGCGCGTTTCGCAGCTTTGCGGCGGCAAATTACCGTAACATTATAGTAGCTTTGCGCGTTCGCCGATTCAATAACGCGCTCCTCGACTGGGTCACATTAAACTACGACGATCTAATGTAATATCAATCGTCTTTCTGGCGATGGCGCGCGCACGGGGTTAACGCGGGTAAGCCCTGACCGTTGGGAGCCATTTGCTAATAGATGCCGCGACATGCCTCCATTAGACCGCAGGGACATTCTGGCAAGCAATATCCCATCGGAGATTCAGACTCGAATTACTGCTTACGAGATCCCGGTAATTATACATGGGATCTTGCCGTGCGCGCGCCTTGCGTAATGTTCGCCGCCATCGCCGCGTCGATGACGCTCACGTTGAGTGCAAAACATCGTATATTAAAAAGAGAGAAAGAGAAGGAGAGAATAAGAAAAAACAAGGTGGTAACAGTAAAGTCTCATCGAAATGATATCGCGCGTCAGCTTTTTAGATCTGACTATCCGCGGATGTGCTTTTATCCGCGTTCCCGCCGTTGCCGTGATATCCACGGGCTAATTGGTAGTCAGCTTTCCCCGAACCCAATGTAGCCGGCCGGCGCGTCGACTTCGACGTCGGCGTGGGCGTCGCGTCGCGTCGTGTCGTGTCGCGTCGCGTCGCCACGAAATGAGATCCGGGCGAAATTTCGTTTAAAACTTAGCCGACGAGCGTAAGCCACGTAGACCGCCGACCGTCCGCCGCTGGCTCAAAGCCGCAAAGCTACTTTCTGCTATCTACGTCGTGGTTGTGCTCAAAAGCTGCGTTACACGATAAGGCGATGCGTGTACTTAGATAGCGCGTTACGCGGCGACGAGCACGAGGACGACGACGGGAGGTCTAAATTCCGTTGACGTTTCGGAACAATATAGTCGCTCGGGTCACGCTAACTTTGACGGTGGTCTACGTTCTAACTAGCCAGGCCCAGGCGCCAACTATGCTAACTCCGTTAGCCCTCGCTCCGGTTTGAGTCTCTCTCTCTTCTCCCTCTCCCCCTCCCTTCCTCCCCCCTCCCCCTCCTCTCTTCTTTCTCACACACATATTTTCCTTATCCTCTCTGTCCCTCTTTTTCTCTTTTTTCTCTTTTCCCTCCCCCCCCTCTTTCTCTTACTCTTTTCCTTCCATAATCGCGTTGCAAACCTACATGGAAAGAACAATATGGTTGATCTATACAGAAATCTGGTTGTGCCAACCAGATTCAATAGTAAAATACGGAACAACTATTATTTTATTATCTTATTTATTTTATTTTATTATCTTACACGTAATGATGAGAACACATCTTGGAGATGTTTAACAAGATAACGCACTTCGTTATTAAACGTTTGCGATAAACGTTGTTATTACAAACACGCGTCTATTCTTTATTTACACGTTTCAACAGCTTAACATGTGAAATGACTTTTACACTGTTAAGTAATTATAAATCATAATTCAGAATTCATAAATCGGAGTTTTTATGGAAGTAAATTGTACAAAGAATGCAAATATTAATCTGCAATTTTAATTTTACATACACTCAAAATAAGTAATTATTTTCATTAAAATGAGAATTGATTGAATTGAAATAAAAAGAGCATAT
This sequence comes from Odontomachus brunneus, assembly GCF_010583005.1. Taxonomy (NCBI): domain Eukaryota; kingdom Metazoa; phylum Arthropoda; class Insecta; order Hymenoptera; family Formicidae; genus Odontomachus; species Odontomachus brunneus. Next base: position 1,974,155 of record NW_022639506.1, on the reverse strand, counting down.
TATATAAAATATTGTAAAAATCACAAAACTGAAAGCAGATGCAAATCACTGCTACAGTACGAGTTCAAATGTGTTATTTTGAATTGGCTGAATCCTTTCTTTATATATTTCTTACTGTTTTAAGTCACGCTTATTAATACGTTTAAATGTATTAAATTATAATTTAACTTAAATTATAATTCACGTCTTAAACGTGTCAAATGACGTGACTTGAAATAATACACGGAAAAAACAATATGGTTGATCCATACAGAAATCTGGTTGTGCCAACCAGATTCAATAGTAAAATACGGAACAACTATTATTTTATTATCTTATTTATTTTATTTTATTATCTTACACGTAATGATGAGAACACATCTTGGAGATGTTTAACAAGATAACGCACTTCGTTATTAAACGTTTGCGATAAACGTTGTTATTACAAACACGCGTCTATTCTTTATTTACACATTTCAACAGCTTAACATGTGAAATGACTTTTACATTGTTAAGTAATTATAAATCATAATTCAGAATTCATAAATCGGAGTTTTTATGGAAGTAAATTGTACAAAGAATGCAAATATTAATCTGCAATTTTAATTTTACATACACTCAAAATAAGTAATTATTTTCATTAAAATGAGAATTGATTGTATTGAAATAAAAAGAGCATATTATATAAAATATTGTAAAAATCACAAAACTGAAAACAGATGCAAATCACTGCTACAGTACGAACTCAAATATGTTATTTTGAATTGGCTGAATCCTTTCTTTATATATTTCTTACTGTTTTAAGTCACGCCATTTAATACGTTTAAATGTATTAAATTATAATTTAACTTAAATTATAATTCACGTCTTAAACGTGTCAAATGACGTGACTTGAAATAATACACGGAAAAAACAATATGGTTGATCCATACAGAAATCTGGTTGTGCCAACCAGATTCAATAGTAAAATACGGAACAACTATTATTTTATTATCTTATTTATTTTATTTTATTATCTTACACGTAATGATGAGAACACATCTTGGAGATGTTTAACAAGATAACGCACTTCGTTATTAAACGTTTGCGACAAACGTTGTTATTACAAACACGCGTCTATTCTTTATTTACACATTTCAACAGCTTAACATGTGAAATGACTTTTACATTGTTAAGTAATTATAAATCATAATTCAGAATTCATAAATCGGAGTTTTTATGGAAGTAAATTGTACAAAGAATGCAAATATTAATCTGCAATTTTAATTTTATATACACTCAAAATAAGTAATTATTTTCATTAAAATGAGAATTGATTGAATTGAAATAAAAAGAGCATATTATATAAAATATTGTAAAAATCACAAAACTGAAAACAGATGCAAATCACTGCTACAGTACGAACTCAAATATGTTATTTTGAATTGGCTGAATCCTTTCTTTATATATTTCTTACTGTTTTAAGTCACGCCATTTAATACGTTTAAATGTATTAAATTATAATTTAACTTAAATTATAATTCACGTCTTAAACGTGTCAAATGACGTGACTTGAAATAATACACGGAAAAAACAATATGGTTGATCTATACAGAAATCTGGTTGTGCCAACCAGTTTCAATAGTAAAATACGAAACAACTATTTATGTGGTTGCTGTAATCCAAGAGCAATGGCTGAGTTACTTATGTTGCAGCAGTGATAATATATGGTTAATACAAACGCGGTTCATTACGCGGCAGCTACAAATGTATATTTATACACTCAGAACCAGTTTTCACATGTATACATCTCTAGCTGTGCGCGTAGTGAATTGCTTTTGTTTTCTAACATCGCTGCTTTGCAATATAACATTGATTAATGCAACTATATCGATATTTAGCTTGTCTATGCAAAATGATCCCCTTACTAATTTCTGGTTGCCACAACCAGATCACGCGCAACTTCATTGATATAGTTGAACCAAAGTAAGTCAAATCAACCATACACATAACTATCATACAAAGATATGTAGAATGATGCAGCTATTTGCTTACAACTAAATATTTTTTGTTAGGTGCACCACATCTCTTTTTTCCGTGTACTAATGTTACCATTGTTACAGTTATCTATCGACATTCTACTAGTGTTGCAACTATTATGTTACTGCATTGGATAACAATGAACTAAACTGCCAAAATAGAAAGTCCTTTAGTTATTTAACGAGCCGACGTGTAATGTGGTTTGTCGATTATGGTACTGTTCACCGGACGATAATACGCGCCTTGGAAATGTCTGCCTTTGCCAAGATCCTTCGCCTTTGACCATTTCGCGAAGCTTCGTCCCGCTGCCACGTCGGTTCCGCGAGCGCAAGACGAGGGAGAGATGCTCGTAATGAGAACATTTGTAGCAGTTGGAATCACCACTGCGTACGCTTAATCGTTGCCCCCGAACGGGATTTAACAAGGTCGGGAGAGAGATAGTGCGATGTGTTTTCTCGGGCAATTCAAAGTTATTGTTGGAATATAGTTCTCGATGAAAGCTCATTGCGGTAATAATAACAACGTCTTGTATGTAGAGTCTTGTTGAATGTAGAAATGGAGGGATGAGACTGTGAGTGCTTCCGTATGAGTCTTCCTTTACTTCACAACCCGCATAGAAAATTTCTTAAGATCTAATTGGATTCAGTTTGCTTTCCTAAAATAATTATGGGTTCTAATTAGAAATGTTGCGTTTCACACATACACGGGGAATAAGAGTCGGTTTAATTAATGCGACAATGAATGAGACAAACGTAGTTTGTTTGAAGGAAAAAGAGCTTCTGACTCTTAGAAACTAAATTCGGTGGTAAAAACTAGAAATTTTTTTCCTTCAACCAAAAAGTGTTTGTTTTGATTTATTGTTACGATAATTCAACCGAAATATTTTTCTCTGTATGTGGTTCTAAATAAAATACAAGGAGAAAAATATAAAGTTTTTTTAATCTTCATTTATTTTACATTAGAATTGAACAAAACACGTTGACTTATTAAATAATTTCATTATATTCAGTAAAATAACCGCGTAAAAAGTTTTCTGGAATCAAATTGGAATTCATTTCAATTTTCCAGAAAAAATAATGGGTTTTGATTAGTGAAGTTTAAATATACGGAAATTCTGATTAAAAGTATTTATGAAATAGAAAGATTTGAATAAAAAATATATATGAAATAGAAATCGCGAAGTAAAGAATACTTTAAAAAACTTTTGATAAAAAAAAACAAGAAATTTGTTTGGGTTTTGTATTTAAAATCGCATTTTTTTTAATTTACACTTTTAACCCGAATTTCCGTATATTCAAACTCCACTAATCAAAACCCATTATTTTTTCTGGAAAATTGAAATAAATTCCAATTTGGTCCCAGAAAACTTTTTACGCAGTTATTTTACTGAATATAATGAAATAATTTAATAAGTCAACGTGTTTTGTTCAATTCTAATATAAAATAAATGAAGATTGGGAAAACTTTGTATTTTATCACTTTTATGACTATTTAAATTCCACTGAGGAGAGTCTGCGAATTAGACCAAAACGCGTATAGTAATTTTTGATTATATATGCTTAATTAATAAATTTCCTCCTTATGGAGGATATCCACTAATATTATTGTTAGTTGGTACAGTACTAGAACACCTGTGCTTGAACTCCTATAGGCCCTATTTTATTTCTGATTAGTTTCAAAAGAGTTCTTTTTTATTTTGTTATTTTTATATTTATTTCAAATATAAAATTTTAGCATCACAATAAACATTCAAGTATATAATAATTATTTACAATTAATAGTCGGAAAATAAATTAATAATGACCATACAAAAGCCTATATTTAAAAAAAAAACAGGTCTTATATATATTTGTATAAATTATTATTGAAAGTACAAATTATTGCTTTGTTATTATTTATGTCTCTTCTTTTTATTTTACTCTTTCTATACAATTTGTCTGCTGTTTTTGAGTTTTTCACTTTGAATCGCAACTTTAATTATTTGGAAATTCAGAATAGATTTCGATTAGATCGTGAGGAATGTCCTATAGTTAGTATAAGGAATAATAAGGAAGAAATAAAGAATAATATTGGGAATGAAATTCCTAATTGGTATCACAGTACGATAAACCTATTTGAAACAAGTTTAAATAACTTGATCGGAATCTATGCTATACTTGGGAATACTTGAGAAATTTTCGTAGGAGGTTAGAAATGTAATATTTCAACTACACATTCTGAATGAAGAACCTAAAGTTTTCCTAATATTTTTCGGATCTTCATTTTATATTAGAATTGAACAAATTACGTGTTGACTTTTCAAATAATTTCACTATTCAGTAAAATGTTTTAAAGATATTTTACTTGTTAATCTGTTATTTCATTGAATGCAATAGTTAGTATGTAAAAATGAGATTCCCTGTTATGATTCCATCGTAAAAGTATACCGGCGTTAACGATTGAAAGAGAAAACGCGAATTTTTATAGTTTTTTCGTGCGTTTTGATTGTAAACAGAAAACCTATATTTGGATTAAAAATGAGATCAACAGTTGATATCGTAATAGGATAACAAATTTTGGGATAAATATGAATGTTCTATATTCGGCCTGAGGAAATTTAGGAAAGTTTCTACGCCCGAGACGATCGCCTCTTGTATAATCGATAGCACTGGCGCGATGCATGAAAGTCGCGATGAACTATATTTGCAATTATCTACAAGCGCCGGGTTTTATACACGTAATCTACTTTCTTTCTTTCACCCACGTTTCTAGGTGACGATTAATATTAAGCTTTTAACGAGGGACAGGTTTGCGCGAAACCCGATTTAACTTCGGCCAGAAGCTCGATACCAGCCAGTAACTCGGTTAGTCCGGTAATCGCATTTGAGGCATGGATCGTTAACTTATCGCACCACGGCAAATTTTACGTCGTGATTTAAAGGGTCGAGCCGCTCAGGGCGATCGACGGGGATTTATCCCCGGATCCGTCGCGCTCAATGGATCTCTTTGTCAAAATCTTCAATGGCGCCAATTTCGTCTGTCGACTCGCGCATATATCGGGATTATCGTGCCGTGTTGCAGTGATCATTATCAAGCGGTGATATGTGAACGAACGGTGCGCGTGATGCGCGATGATGACGCATGCTAATGAAATAATGCGGTGTGCGCGCGCGCGCTCTCTCGAAAGAAAACCGTCCGCTTACCATTGTTGAGATGCATGCGAGTGTGTTCATCGGGGAAGACAGTTTCGGAACGATCGCTCGCGGTGGAGCTACTGCTCAAAGCGCTTGCATGACCTCGGCGTATTCTTCGACCTAAGGTACCGCCGGCGGAAGTCGCCTTCTTTGTGGACGCGTAAACGGTCTCACCTGCAATGAAAAAAATACGAATATCTTTGTGTAAACTGGGCGGGAAGTTGGTTCTTTTGGAAGGCGCGCCCGGCAAGTTCCGCTAACGAGCGCGAGAGCGAGAGCGAGAGCGCGCGCCGCATAATTCAATTTTCCATTAGCGCGTGGACAAAGAAAATTCTCGAACCTTTTAAAATCCTTCAGAATTGCTTTCGGAGAAAGGAGGAACTGTTTGTAAGGTTAAATGAAACATTTTCACGTAAGTTTGCTTCAGAGTTTTTCACCGAGTAACACTTCTGCGGCGCGTCCCGGAATCACTTTAATATCTGGATGCAAATTACACGCGTGACGATTTTCTTTTCAGTGACCGAGGACGGTACGTGTGTGTGTGCGCGCGGTAGTGTAGTTTAACCCTCACAATAAAACCACTATAGTGGCGCGGCAGCAATTTTGTGAAATACAACTGCATTTATTGTTATTATTATCCATTTTCTCCATACAAGTTAATTAAGAAAAAAATTTGAAAAACTTAAAAAATTTCTTCAAAAATTCATAAAAAAAACTAAATACAAATTTTTTTAATGTTTTACTCTAATAATAATAATAATAATACACTTTGAAATTTATGTAGGATAAACTCGAGTGTTATAGCCATATCGGAAAAGATGGCCATAGGCTGTAATTTCTCTAATAATTGCAAAATATAGCGTTTGTGTAATCAGTCACAAAGATAATCGATATTTATCGTATGTATGTGCGTACATTTTTTGAAATAGCAAGATTATGAATATTATACTGTATTTTTATTTTCGACTACACAGAGAGAACGATTTATTGAATCAAATAAATTTCGTTGGAATAGTCCAAAAAAATTATTTGGTTGACACAATAAAAATATTTCTTTAGAACTAAGCCGCAAATAAATATTTTTGTTGCGTCAAATAAAATTTTGTTCGATCAATCAAAAAATTCGCTTGGACTATTCCAAAGAAGTGTTTATTTGATTCAATGGAATCGTTCTCTCTGTGTAGATGTAAAATTTCTCATGTGTCCACTAAAACTTGCTGTTGAATAAATTACAATTAAGTTGTCGCAATTAACATTAGATACATAAAGTAGGCATATAAATTTTAATATAATATGCAGTTTTTATTTTCGTTTTCGCTATTTGTTTATAAATACTATGGCCGTCTTTTACTAATATTTTGGGTAAAATGGTCCACTATCATTCTATGAACATTTATAAAACGGAAGTCGTTATGTTTCAAAAATTATGTTTCAAACATTTTATGTTTCAATCGTTATCTTTCAATATTACAGTAATTAAATCTTATGTGCAATATATTTTGATCAAAAGATTGCATTTAGAATTTAAGTTTTAATAGAAATTTCTATTTTATATGTATATTTTTCACAAATAATTATATTTTTCATAAATAATAATTAATTAATAATTAATAATAAATATATTAAATATCCTATACTAAAATAAATATCTCAAATTATGTCACTGATTATACAGATAAAATGAGTCAAATTAACATATATCAACACATTGAAATTTGCAGCGTAATCTCATTAACACACGTTTAAATTAATACATATATATGTTAAAAGACCACGTGTATCTATCATATATTATAGAGTGATGATTTATATCTGACATTATAATAATTTAATTTATTAAATGAAATATCTCGCACTTGTGGAAAACGTGCTTACCTTAGTAGAATTTGAATTTCAATTAGTCTCCTGTCTCATTCACTATGCCACTTTATTAATTGAGAGACAAATGTTCCAAAGCGATTCAAGTTCGAATTTCATCAAGAAAGCGTGTCTTCCAAGTACGATATTACATTCAATAAATTAAGTGACAATAATTTCAGCTAAAATCATCACTTTCTACACTTTCAAGAAACAATTTCAATAAAAAAGTTTTCTAATTCGATATCTGAATGTAATTCCTTTTACTGATATCGGGTAAATGTCATGGAATCAATGTCGGATCGCTTCAATAATAACTTTCTATTACTCTTCATTCATGTTTGCCGAGCAGCTCAGCGACATTTCATTCATGTTCGCCAGGGAACTTCGTTTACGCTCCTTAAGAAGCTCGGCGATGCTTCGTTTACATTCGAGAATATTTTGTTCACGCTTGTCGAAGAGTTTGACAATGTTCCGTTAACGCTTTTCTAACGCTTAATAGTTGCTTTCTTTACGTTCCGATGTTTCAATTTACGCCTTGTAGAAGTTTTGCTTACGCTTTCGTCATTCTCCTCTTACACTAGAGATTTACTTTCCAATTTATACTTTGTTAACGGTCGTTTTACATTTTATTTTCTTTCACCAGGACGTGCCTTCTCTCATCAAGGTATTACTTTCGTTCATCACCTTCATAACACACTTAAAATGTATTACTTTTGATACACCTTAACACATATACAAATCGTTATATTTAACACACACATAATAAGTATGTTCTTTTAACACATATATATGTATTAACTTAATTTACCAGTTTTGAAAGTGTCAAAAGTGGAGACATGCTTTAATATATGCTTCGAGCATGTTGTTACAACCCATTTCACTTTGCAGTACTATAGTGGTGCGATGGGAGTGTCATATTTTTTACTAGTCTTTCCTTTAACATATATGAAAAAGCTCTAATTCAAAGACCGTTGTAAAAATAGGCCAAAAAACCGCGTGACTGTAAGGGTTGAAACGAATTGAACGTGAAACCCGATGAAATATCGCATCAGAACGAGTTGAAACAGTCGTACATAGCTGACAATTTTGTATAAATTTAACACATTTCATATGTCCCAATTTAACCACTCTAATTTTTGTGTTACTTTAACAAACAAGACAAATAAATATGTTAACAAATAACACTACTTCTCTGTACACTTTATACATATAAAATATATGCGTCACCAGGAATACACATGTTACATATAAATCGCGTTATTTTAACACTGAAAAATGGTGAATATGAACTCAACGCAGAAGAGTCAAAACACAACGACAATATGTATAAATTAATACACGAGTATGCTAAAAATCTAACACAAAAGTTCCTCGTTCCTACACGCGGATCGATTTCAACATAAATATACAAAATGTTTTTTACCGATTTTTTACGGTGTAGCAATTACGCGCGATAATATGTCATTTTTTACTTTAAATCATTCGTTCACTGGAATTTCTTAATTTGCTCATGTCGCACGCACACTTGCACGATCGTACGGTCGTGCGGTTATGCGCGGCATAAAATTGCGTCCGATGAAATTCATCTTACAGCGAGAGTCCATAAGTATCATCTTGCGTGCAAACGAACCCTTTCGTAGATCTAATTAACTCCCTTACCATTGCCGTTGCGAGATCTCTCGGAAGATACGCTGCCGTTATAATGATGCCGGCGAGAATTTGTGCTTTCGAGGGGAAACGGAGAAGCTTGCCGATGATTCGGTGTCAAGGTTGGGGGCGGCGTAGGAAATGGCGTCGTCGGGTTGTCCGTGGTTGCTGCGCCTTCCGTGTCGGATCCCGTGCGGTATGATCGATCTCCCGCATCTGCACAAATTAATCACGCGCTTATGGTGAGTGAACTCCTTTCCTCATTAATTCATAATATTCTCAGCGAGAAAGAAGCACGCGTATGTAGACATTCTTAGAGTAACACGGTACTTGAGCTGCGCGGAACTCGAGTGACATTATTGCAAATCCAAACACGTTATTTTGGCTGTCAATGTTATGTTACAATCAATGCAATTTATATAATTTTCCAACAATGTCATTTAATATCATAAAAAATAAACAGTTTGATTAAAATTTACCTAATATTATTGAACAATTTTACAGTGTATAAGATGTCTCTATTATCGAGTATATATAGAAAGTAGAGCAAAAGAAATTTTTATGCTATTAGATTTAGTTTCCGAGTTTGAGCCGCGTGGATTCTTCTTTGTCTGATTCTGACGTTTCGCGAACATTTTAGTCCGCTTTATCAGGAAGGAACGACCGGAAGATTTTATGCTTTTTCAACTTCTTGCGAACACGTTTTATTTTTTTATATAAAATATGAAAATATTACATTTATGTTTGGAAATTACTATTAACTTTTTTTTTAAGCAGAAAAGCTTATAAATTCTTAAAATAATTTTATAATACAATGCAAAATATTTTGAAATAGTAACAAATTGTTCATTATGCATTTAAAATAAATTTTTAATAATTTATTTTTTAATAATTTAATAATTTTTAATAATTTATTTCTTTTTACACGTTTCTTATCGTTTTAAGTCACCATTTAACACGTTCAACATATTAAATTATAATTTACACGTTTGAAACATATTAAACAGTGTGATTTAAAATCAAGTAAGAAACGTGTGAAAAGAGCTTTAGCTAAATTGCACGCGTATATGTTTTAAAATAACACATTTGGACAATTTTTTCAATGCTTGTACTTAAATACCTGTTTAATTTTTTTATTTAATTTTAGAAATACAAGGTCTTTAGGCTTCTAGAAGCAAATCATACATGGTTCCTAAAAGTTTCTTGTATTTTCCATTTATGATACTTTGAACAGTCGGATCGATCTCTTTTAATTTAACTTAATCTACAGTTCCCATTTAAAGCCGCTATATCCTATTTAGTTTCGAATTTTTCTTTTTCTTGAAATCCCTCTTTCAGAATTTTATGCCTCGTCCGCGAATTCGTTATCTCTCCGATCCTGTCGCTCGCGGACAAGAACAAATGTACCGTAAACACGATCTCACATATGAATGCGTATCGCTCCTTCAATCTCAGGGGCAGCCAGGCTCCTCTATGGCGAAAGCATCGTCCCGTTTTACAGGACCCCCGCTGCGATGCTCCCAATTACCCCGCTCCGCTTCTATCGCTAGTCGACATTTCCGCCAGCTCTCTGCCAGATCCGAGGCACTTCGTCGCGCGTCGTTGCTCCGATCTGCATTTGCTTAAGGTGACGCGCGTCTAAACTCTTAAAGGCGCTTGTCACCAAAGCAATGTCACTCCGAGGGAGCTTGCATTACCCGGCGCGCGATAGCGGAACATAAGAAGCACCGGGTAGAAGAGACTTCCCGCTGTAAGAAATGCCGTGGTACGCGTCGATGTGTCTGCGGAGGATGCGCGACCACGTACGTATATAGATGCGGCTGTATTTTTAACCACGTTGACACCGTACAAGGTGTACCGGGAGTTATTTCTTTGACGAAGAGGTATACGGAGATGCGCAGGGCTGACGTTGAAAGGTTAGAGTGGGGAAATATAGTTAGTCGGGCTTACGGGAGGAATTTTTCCCTGACGCTCCCTTACCACTTCCCCGGTTATCCCTCCGTCGATGATAAAACGCTATCGTGGAATTATTTCCATTTTGAATTCAAAATCTGTCCGCGCGGCTCGACACGAATCGAGGTTCATAGGCTTAAGTTAGTTAAGAGAAACAACCGTTACCGGCGTAAAGATTTGCCAAGGTTTTCCCAGAAACAACATAGATTCAGATCAGATATACAGGGTGAGCCATTTTGCTCCTAAAATACGCCAGCTATAAAAAAATGGTTAAGACAAGAATTGTAGAGGACAACGGGGGTCATTTTACCGTGCTAATAATTTTGACCTTCAGATCAATTTTCAAGGTCATTCGAAGGTCAAAGTCATTTTTTTAAATTAAAACCCCTATTTTTGACACCGGATTCGAAAAGAGCAGAACATTTTACGTTAAAAATGATATTTAGATTTTTTTTTTGAATCCAAGAAGGTCAAATCAAGAACTTGGAATATGTTAATTCAATACTTTTAGCGTTACCCGGAAACAACGACGTGGACGTGGAGGATAGTCAGCCATATTTAAAAAAAATGTTTCAAGTTACCCTGCACTCAAAAGAGAAAAATTGTTAAAGGCTTTACTTAAACAAACACTTTTAAAGTAATACTTTAAAAGTGTTTGTTTTTACTTTTAAATTTTTATTTATTACGCCTTACTAATAATCGTATCAAAGTGAGATTATTGCGCATCAATTTCGAAAATGGAATGACAACTTTTCTTCTATTAGTATTTGTTAGTATCGCGAAACACTTATCATGCATAAAAATCTTTAAAATTAACATTAACAGTTTCTAAATTATTTTTAATCATTTTTTATTTGACCTTCTTTGACTCAGAAAAAGAAATCTAAATATCATTTTTAACGTAAAATTTTCTGCTCTTTTCGAATCCGGTGTCAAAAATAGGGGTTCTAATTTAAAAAAATTACTTTGACCTTCGAATGACCTTGAAAATCGATCTGAAGGTCAACATTATTAGCACGGTAAAATGACTCCCGTTGTCCTCTACAATTCTTGTCTTAACTATTTTTTTGTAGCTGGCGTATTTTAGGAGCAATTTGGATCCGTCGATTAAAATGGCTCACCCTATGTATAATTGATCAGATCAGGATCTAGGATATTCTAAAAATATTTAGAATAGAGAGTGCGGCCAAACCGCCATAAGTATTTAGCTCCATTTTTTGTAAGTTTGAAAATGGTCATAATTTTGGTATTTTCTGAAAGCTTATTGCGAGTAAATTCGAAATATGTAAGTATCAAGGTGGCGCTCTATGCCATCATTTAGTATCTTAGCTATGGTCACAACCATGGTTTTGTAATTTCGAACGAAAACATCTGCGATATTACTATAAAAATTAACAATGATCAATAAAATATCTTATTTTTCTTATTTTATTTGTCCATTTTTTATATGCATTGACTTATGGCGCCATTTCTCGGAAGTAAAACTCTTTTGGACCATTTTTTTCTGAAACGGTGTGGAGTGCCACTTTGATATTTATATATTTGGAATCTACTCGCATTAAACTGTAAAAAAAAACCAAAATTATGATCATTTTCAAACTTACAAAAAATAAGACTAAACTTGGTCGCATTTTTTGTTCTAAAAATAGTTATGGCACACTATACTACTATAATTGGGAATTTCTTTCCTGTCCAAAATATCAATCCTTTATTCAGATTCGAAAGAGGAAAACTATGAATTTATGTTCTTTTCAGACGGTAATGAAAAGTTAATACTTTCGTGATGTTAGGGAATTTTATTTTTATATCAACTTAATTATTCTATTTAATAGAATAAAACACAAAAGAATATATTTTTAAAACACTAAACTTTTCAGACAATAAAATTATTTTAAAAAATCAACATATGTTTTGTTCAATTCTGACGTAAAATAAATATCAGAAAAACATAGGGAAAGTTTTGGGTTTTCCACTTAGAATTGCATGTTTGAAACATTTCTAATCCTGCATGAAAATTTCGCGAACATTATCAAGAATTGCATAGATTCTAATTAGATTAACTTGTTCTAAATAGGTATCATATTATGATACCAATTGAAAATCTCATTCTTATCTTAAATATAGCAAATTTTCTGGAATCTAATTGGGATCTATTCCGATGTACCCTGAAAATGAAATTGCGATTGTAAGTGGGAAATCCAAACAGATTCTATTTGCTCTGTTTAACGCTTCCTGAATTTCTGTCCGGGTTTCTACTTTATATTTAGATTAAATAAAATATCTAAATATAAGAATGCCAACAGAATATTTTATACGATGACATTATCAAGTTATTAGATCAAGATTGTAGATAATTACAATACATTTGAATGTTTATTGTGATATTAAGATTTCATTTGTAAAGTAAGAATATAATATACAATGTTTTATTATCAAGGCATTTTTATAATTTAATTCAAGAAAGGTTGAACAAAATATTAGAAATATAATTGGAATATTTCTGCTTTTTAAATATTTATAAAATATATATAAATACTAAAAATATTTCAAATATATTGTTCAATATAAATATGAAATTAAAATAGAAAGAAAGCTTTAAGAGAATATTCGATAGAGAAAATAAGATCTATTTGGATTTTCCACTCAAAATCGCATTTTTTTAATATTAAATTTCTAATCTTTGTAGATTTCCTAATCAAATCGTGTGATTTTTTGGGAAATCGAGTTGGATTCTAATTAGAAAAATTCCTATGCGGATAGAAATTTTCCAAAATTTTTCTCGCTTACTTAATTTTTCTACATACACAGACGCATCATAGATTCCGATTAGAATACTTATATTTTTCCTAAAAAATTGCTAATTCCGCTATAATCCCACTATAAATACAATTAGAAATCCCATTCTAGTTCTAAACATGAGTCCGTTGTCTATAATCGAAACGGAAAGAATATAGAGACTCGTGTTTTTTCTTCAATTGGCAATACCCATATTGAAATTTCCCAAACATCCCCAAGTGTAATATAGATTCGAATCAAACTGATTGGTCGGACTAACTGGAAATCCCATTTTTATACCACAAATATTGTATTTGTATAGAATAAAATATTGAAACGATAGAATATTTTTAAAATATTTTCAGTATTTTACTGTATAATAAAATTTTAGAAGCCAACATGTGTTTTGCTGAATTTTAACGCAAAGTGAAAACCAGAAAAGATAGTGGGAAAACTTTTAGTTTCTTATTTAGAATTTCCAATTTAAAGCATTGTACTTTTATCTTGAACCTATAATTACTTTGAGGAATTGTATTGGATCTCGATGAGATCTCAAGAAATTTTTTATATGGATGCTGACATCTATCGCAAATACGCCATTCTTTTCTTGAGAACGTGACTTAGCGATACCGCACACGGCTTATTAATTGGCAGCTAATTGCCGGCTGCAGGACTGCACGTTGCAATTCACTATCAAAGTTCCTGTCGATGTAACCAGACAAAGGAGCAAAATCATAGTGAGAAAAGGTTAGGGTGGAGGATTGGTACGGAAGGGAGGACGAAGATCGAATCTTGTCGGTAATTAATGAGGAAAGTTTTACAAATAGCCGAAGGCACAGTCACTAAACGCCTTAGCGAGCTCGTGAATCCCCTCCTCACCTAAGGCTGGGTATCTCTACGCAAAAGTGCAAGTTTTTAATTGATAATTATCCTTTCTCGTGCGCAGAGTAGAGAAAACGGGCGAGACTACCGGCTTCGCGATATGTTTTATGCCGTTCTGGAAACGGTTTTAAAATATTTTCACGCGGCAACACGATTAACGGAGTACCGTGCGTGATTAATTACATAAAGGAGAATGCGCGACGGCCTGTCGATTGGCACCATATAAAAATAATTCCACCCCTTCGCTGTGCGATATAAACACAGATATAAATATAGCAAATTGAGCGCACTTGAGAGCGATTCGGTTGTGTCATCGACGGTCGTTTATACACGACCCTCCGGGCCGTCCTTTGTTACGTCGTTCCTCGCGCGCCGCGTAACAACCGATATTCGGATTCAGAGGAGGGCCCAACGAGGTGTTAATTACGTTCTCGCGTTGCGCTCTAAACGTTGTTTGCATCGAAATGGACGCGCGCGTCCGTCGTGTGCTCGTGGAGCCGCGCGCGCGCGGCTGCGGATCGACAAATCAGTTTTTCAGGTCGACGTGCGAGCGCGGAACAAGCCGGGGACGACCTGTGGGTTACCTCGGAACATCAAAGATTCGAAGTGCTTTCTGCCGTCTGGCTCTACACCCGCTCGAAGCTGCCGTTGTACGCGCACTCACGATATAAAGAGAGATACGGCCAAGATGGGCACCCTGATAGTCGAGACGTCTGAGAGTGAGTAGCCGAGGGCCGGGGCAGTGGCGCTGATATTGCTCGCATTAAACTTTCATATTCAATCTTGCCACCCACCGTTAGGGCCCCCTTCCCGTTCCCCCAACTCCCCGCCGTCTCGGCCCGCCGCTCTGTGCCGTGCAGAGCGAGCGAGCGAGCCCCGGCATCAACCCCACATGTAATTGTGTTATGCCCTCTTCACCCTCTCTATCCCTCTCTGTCCCTCCCTGTCTCGCTCCGTCTCTCTTCCATCCCTGAACTCGCTTCTCGTACTTTCCGCCTATTTCTCTCCGGCGCGACCGCTCCTCCGTCACCCCGCTTTCTCCTGCCGCGCCCTCGCGACACATTCCTTCTTTATACGTTAGATTTTCTGATCCATATGGATTCGAAAAATGCTACCGTGACATTTAAGTGGACAGGACGTTTCCTTTATCAACTGTTCGCTCGCTCGCCCGCACGTTCGCTACGTCGCGCTTTTAAAATTGGCGCGGCGAATGAGCGCGATTACAGCGCGCCGTTCCGCTTCGCTTTTTGTTCGTTAGCTCGTTCGTTGTCGAGTCGAGAGAAATGCACGATGTTGATGGACAGTATGTCCATACGTTTTGTGCCGTGTGTCTATCGCACAGCGAAAATCGATAGTCGCTCGCCGTTCCCCTCGTTCGGATCGACGTCGAAAAATACGATTTCTTTTTTATAAGAGATAATTGCAAGAGACACATTACAAGATATCGCGGAACATCAAACTTGGCGTTCACGCGTACACATGCTGTTTCCAGTACAACAGTAATCAGTTTCAACTAGGATTTGGGCGTTTATGCGTAAATTATGATGTTCTACGTAGACAAACGTAAACTCTGTCTTTTTCTTTCTTTCTCTTTCTTCCTTTTTTCTTTTCTCTCTTTCTCTCTTCTTCTCTTTGTGGACGCGATATGGAACATATAGACAATGAATAATCTATGAATGTCGTTTAAAGAACGTACAATTATTGTTCGAAAATTAATTAAGAGAAGAATTTATATTCTTGTCTTTAACATTCCTTGATGTAAATTTATAAACGTTATTTCCCCCAAATAAATTGGAGTCTACAGGATTCTGTGGTTTGTATATGTGTGTATTCTTGTTTTTTTAGAAGTAAATCTACCAATCCATCACGTAAAATTTAATTGAAATTAAAATTTCATATAATTCGTTGTATTTTTGAAACATATTTATAATTAATATCCCAAAGAGATATAACTGTCTCATAATTCGATTACACTCCATTTTATGTATTTAATATAATTTACAACATTATACACACAGTTTAACTTGTTTACATGAAAACATTTGTATTCATCACGTAAACAATGCGTAAACAACCTGCGTAGTCGTAATCTTGGAATCTACGTCACAATCCTTATGCTTTAAGCAAAGGTGCGCACAGAATTCGTCGATAGCGCATATGAATCGTGCGCTCATTCTCATCGACCTAGCACACTCCGTTCGCTCGCTCACGCGAGAGAGAGAGAGAGAGAGAGAGAGAGAGAGAGAGAGAGAGAGAGAGAGAGAGAAAGAGAGAGAACGTAAACCGCGTAACATCTCGCCAGCGCGTCGACGTAGCGAAACGAACAGTCGGCGCTTATCTTTAATCGACCGTTAATCATCGGTACCGATCGCGTGCTCACCGGTGTCCCCTTTCGACACCCCCGTAGCTCGTGCGAGTGCACGAAGCTAGCCGGACGATTTATCTCGCAAGCGCGGGGTTTGCCGCTCACCGCGCCGAACCCCTCCGGCAACTCGCCACCGCTCGGAATTTACAGTCGTGTGTCTCGTCCTGTCCGGTGGCATTTCTTCACCCCGGCAACGGTTCCTTCCGTGGCGACTAAACGCGCGGCGGGTGGGCCCCGGTCTCCGGGGAGACGGTGGGAGGGACGGGGGGGGGGCGGAGGAGGGAGAACAGGGGCGACAAGGAGAGAACCGGCACGTCGTGTGCACACGATGCATTTTGTTTGTTGTGTGAGGGGATTGTTGCCATGGCAGCGAACTGCGAACATCGAATGCACTTCACCCCGGCGCGCGGGGCGAAGCGCGACGCGGTGGAGCACCGCCGACACGGCTCGTAGACCCGAGCGAGCGAGCGAGCTTGCGGAAGAGTTAGGCCCCGGCTGCTTTCGCAAGCTCCGCGCAACGGCCCGTGTACACCTGGACACGGTAGACGACGCAACTTCGGCCGGAGCGCGCTAATTTTCTTCGAAATTTTACTCATGAACGCCACGGCTCATGCTTAACCCTCAAAGGCGTTCTTTCCCGGTGACCTTGTCTTGCGTTGTTGGAAATAAACCGACGACGAGGACGAACGTCACTTTGACGCGTTCGTCCCCGTTTCGCTACAGCAGCATCGTGATTTCGCGCTCCCGCCTCTCGAGTTTGGGCATTCTCGAGTGAACGTCCGACCGCGATTCGACCATCGAATGCCCAACGTCCTACGGCATTCACGGTTACGACTGATGTTCTTTTCGCCGAGAATTCCGAACGCATGAGGTTTACACCGTTACAAAAGGTGTACACGCGCCGAAACAAAAAAGGAGGGAAAGAGAACAAAGAAAAGGGAGAAAGAGTGGTAAGGCGGGGATGCGAGACGTGTTTTTCTAGCAGCTGTCGCACGCACAAGGAACAATGGGATACCTATGTCGCGGCTCATATCGAAAACCAATTTCCGAGACGTCAACGAAACGAAATCGGGCGCTGGAGGGGAGCACGGTGACGTTTTTCTGGTAACTGCCAGAGGTTGGAGATCACTTTGAGCGCGAGAGTTTGGCAAGATCGACTGAGGAGGTGGAGGAGGAGGAGTGGCTGTACCTTCAACAGGTGCAAAGTGTCTCCATTGAAAGGGCTACTCTCCTCTCCGACTGCCTCCTCCATCGTCCGTCTCTCTCTCTCTTTCTGTCTCTCTCTCCCCCCCTCTCCCATCTTCTTCTCTCTTCTCTTCTCAGCCTGCGCCTCTTCCTTCCGCTTCTTAAACTGCGAGCTCTTTGATAGGAAGGTTAAAGCACGCGCGTGCCTCTCGGGCAAGACGCGAGGCGTATACAATTACGTTGGCTCATAATAAGCCGATGCTCCGTTTGACAAAATAACGATACCTACTAATGAGATAGGCATATTCGCAGTGCTTCCCATTCCATCTATCGTGTTCCTCCCTCGCGGAACATTTCCAGTGTTCATTAATGCGGACAATTTTCCCTCGCAACAAAACGACAACTCAATACACACACACACACACCCACACACACACATATATATATATATATATATATATATATATATATATATGCACGGTATTTTTTAGGTAATGTCTAATATCTTGAAGATCGATTCCTTTTTGAGCACATTTCATGAAAGAAAGTCAATATGATATGGATATATTCTTAAAATATTCTCAAAAAGATCTTGTTTCAGAAATACAGGATATAAAATTCTGCATATATATTAAGAATCCTAGATTCTCCTCCGTATTTTATGGAAACGCAGAACGGATTGAGGTAAACATAAAAGTCCCATACACTGAGGGAAAAATTACCTTAAAATCAATAAATATTTCTTTGATATTTTTATGTTCACTCAACTTATTCTACATTCCCATGAAATATGCGGAGGAGTGTCCGGAATGCTCTGTATATGTAAGAATTATAACATATATATATATATATATATATATATATATATATATATATATATATAAGATACATTAAGGTATACATATAAGAATTTAATTATATATATATATATATATATATATATATGTGTGTGTGTGTGTGTGTGTATATATATATACAGGGTTGGCAAAAAGTCCGGAAACGGTCAAATATCTCGAAAAGGATCAACTGTAGCGAAAAATTTGTAAGTAGCAAAGTTGTAGGGCTTAATAAAATGTACTTAATGATGGCTAAAAATTTGACTTTGGATGGAGGACGAAGGTCATACAAAGGTCAAATTGAATTTTTTAAATTGGACCCTCCACTTTGTATTACATATTCTTGTAGCTTATTTCAAGGGCTTTCCAAAAACCTATAACAAAGTATTTTTTTATTAGGCATATTTAGAGTTATGAGGCTTGAAAGGATTTTGGTCTTTATTTCTGTTTCGTAAAAACGTATCACTGTCTTCTGAACGGTGGATTTAGAAGTAAAATTGCGATCAGAACATGCAGCATTAAATGTGTAGATCAGTTACTTCTTCGTATGATCTAATATGGTCTCTAAATTTTTGATAAAGAAACAGAATTATCTTTTCTTTATTGGTTAACATTTTTAAAAAAGAAATTTGAAATTGTAGTTGGAAAAAGAAAGGGAAAAGACAAAGAGTAAGATGCGAGAGAGCACAACTCGTTTTTAAAATACAAAGATCGAGAAGCGCGAGTATGCGCGAGTTTCGACTGAGTACGTGTGATATTACGTCGTGAATGAATAACCGCGTTCGATGAGAGCGAATGAACAACTAGGCTGGGAGCCTAAAAAACATAAACACAGGAGAAAAACAAGAATAACTTTGATTTTCGTGTCTTAAGCTAGACGATATGACCGGCTTAGTTACTGGTAGTAACCGGCTTAGCAACTGATCTACACATTCAATGCTGCATATCCTGATCGCAATTTTATTTCTAAATCCACCGTTCAGAAGACAGTAATACGTTTTTACGAAACAGAAATAGTTAAAGACCAAAATCCTTTCAAACCTCATAACTCTAAATATGCCTAATAAAAAAATACTTTATTATAGGTTTTTGGAAAGCCCTTGAAATAAGCTACAAG
>NW_022639506.1:1945880-1954354 GCF_010583005.1 Odontomachus brunneus | reverse complement strand
ATTTAGAAGTAAAATTGCGATCAGAACATGCAGCATTAAATGTGTAGATCAGTTACTTCTTCGTATGATCTAATATGGTCTCTAAATTTTTGATAAAGAAACAGAATTATCTTTTCTTTATTGGTTAACATTTTTAAAAAAGAAATTTGAAATTGTAGTTGGAAAAAGAAAGGGAAAAGACAAAGAGTAAGATGCGAGAGAGCACAACTCGTTTTTAAAATACAAAGATCGAGAAGCGCGAGTATGCGCGAGTTTCGACTGAGTACGTGTGATATTACGTCGTGAATGAATAACCGCGTTCGATGAGAGCGAATGAACAACTAGGCTGGGAGCCTAAAAAACATAAACACAGGAGAAAAACAAGAATAACTTTGATTTTCGTGTCTTAAGCTAGACGATATGACCGGCTTAGTTACTGGTAGTAACCGGCTTAGCAACTGATCTACACATTCAATGCTGCATATCCTGATCGCAATTTTATTTCTAAATCCACCGTTCAGAAGACAGTAATACGTTTTTACGAAACAGAAATAGTTAAAGACCAAAATCCTTTCAAACCTCATAACTCTAAATATGCCTAATAAAAAAATACTTTATTATAGGTTTTTGGAAAGCCCTTGAAATAAGCTACAAGAATATGTAATAAAAAGTCCAATTTAAAAAATTCAATTTGACCTCCGTATGACCTTCGTCCAAAGTCAAATTTTTAGCCATCATTAGGTACATTTTATTATGCCCTACAACTTTGCTACTTACATATTTTTCGCTACAGTTGATCCTTTTCGAGATATTTGACCGTTTCCGGACTTTTTTCCAACCCTGTATGTATATATATATATATATATATATATATATATACATATATATATACATTATATATTATATATTAACTCGCGATAGAAATTGCGCTAATGATGTTTATGTCTTATCGCTTTCAATGTTTGCGTATCTTTCGCATCAATCGCAATGTTATGCGCAATATATACGAGATTTACCTATCAGCTACTTATCTACTCATCAATTTTTTCCTTCTCCCCCTCCTCCTTTCTCCCTCCTCCTCTCTTTGCCTCTCTCTCTTTCCTTTTCTCTCTTTCCTTTCCTTTCTCTTCCTCTCCTTTTCCCTTTCTCTCTCTCTTTCTCTCTCTCTCTTTCTCTTTCTTTCTTCTCTCGCATAGAGTTAACCGGATATTTAACCACTTAAGAATGGAAGATATTATACTCGGGGCTATTGTGATTTTCATCAATATGGATGCTTTTATGCGTTTAAATGAAATTCCAAATAGTTTTATAGTTTTGTAGGGAATTTTAATAACTCCCGCCGATCGCGGACGTTTTTTTTCTTTTCTTTTTTATTGTTTACTCCTCTTTCTCTTCTCCTTTCGTAAACTCGTGTCGTATAAATGCAGCCGATGCATCGTGCTAGCTTGCAATGTTCGATGTTATTCCGATTGCTGTAAAAATTGATTTATATCAGTTTCGCAATATTAATTTTGTTTTGTTTACACGCTTGTCTTACGTATCGTATATTAAAATCCTTCAATTAATTGCTCATCTTGCGCGAGAATGTAGCCCGCACTTGTCGAATATTACATGTTTGCACGTGACGAATGCGACGCTTGGAATACGCGATATTTTTACCGTACTGGAAACGCCGGTGTGACAGTCGTTAAACTGCACCAAATTTCCACTGTCACATAACCGCGTGTAGCCAAGTTAACGGGATGATATTTTATAAAAAGACAGCAAGGTCCCATCGTAATGAGCAATTTCGACTGCCGGTTGCCAGAGGCGACCAGCTACTGTAAAACGATACACACAATGATAACACATAAAATTTAATACGTCATTTTGCGTCCAGGCGGTTTAAAAGAATTAAACGTCGAGTCAGAAACACGACCGCTGTCACCAGCACCATTGCCATTGAAATGGAAAAAGAGGGGCAACGAAACCACCATGCGGAATCCCCCGGGATGTCGGAAAAACGATGCAGCGATTCTGGTCTACGATCAGTTACGCGAATCAAAGTGGCGTTGTAACTTGTGTTATGATCGCAATAGCTCAAATTTTCTAAAGTCAATTATCATACGGTAGATCAGCTGGTATGCAAATACTTTTTTACGTCGTGATAAATGATCGAAACTCGCTGTCACTGTAATTTCTTATTTATATGGAATAACGAGTTTATTTGTGTAGATGGACCAATCTCTGATGAAATATGAACAACTCAGAAATTCCGGTTGAAGTTATCTGAATTCAGTCTAAATTATCGAGAGATTTTAGATTGACTTAAATAGAATTCTGGTCATTTCAATCATGATTTCTGAACCGTTCGTATTTCACCAGAAATTAGTTTGTTCAACTACATTTTTTTCCACGTACACTGCAAATCCGAGTGTGCCATTTTTAAACGCATAAGCGTGTAATTGGCTGAATTTCTTTTTACATGTCTCAAGTCGCGTCATTTAACACGCGTAAAATTCTAATTTATACATTATAAACGTGTTTAATGACGTGACTTAAAACCGTAAGAGACGTGTGAGAAGAATTTCGGCCAATTACACGCTTATGCGTTTAAGAATAACACACTCGGATTTGCAGTGCAGGTAGCAGTTATCTCGCGACTTTTCACCCAAATTTTGCGCATTGTTAAAAGCGATACGATTATAATTCGGTATAGAAAATACAAGGAAGAAAAAATATACGGGTTACAATGAAAATAGTGTATGGTACAATTTTCACATTAAACGATGTTCCATTCAATGGACGGGAATAAAGACGGTAGTCGATTCTCTCTGTACACTATCAAAAGAGAGTCTACATGTTATGAACGTTGGCAAAAGAGAAACTTCATATTTGTCTGAGGGCTTGGGGCGATCGAGGCGCGTACGCAATTTTTCGCCTTTGAACCTTTGGCGAAAAGATACGAGCGACTATGTAAGCGCAACTGGAATCTGCGGTTGGCACCCCATCGTTTCTTTTCTTTCTTATTTTTTCCTTTTTTCTCATTACTCTTCTTCTCGTTGGCTTATCACTCTACGTTATAAAATATTCATCAATTTTTCTAATTTTTTTTCCTATTCGATAGTAGCACTAGGCGCAAAGAAATTTTAGTAACTAAACAAATTTGACGGTCAAAATCATAAAATGAGATGACACTGAAGTGTGTTACTACAACACATTAACACGTCTCCACTTTTAACACACTACACTATCGGTTAAAATCAACACACGTATATGTGTTTTAACCTCTGTTCTAACCTCATTAACCTTTTAAATAATATGCCTGGAAATGTTCTGTCTGGAAAAGAGTTCTGTGAGAAATTGTTATATTCAATTAAATAATAAAATACTAAATTCCTTTTGATTTACTTCAACTATTGTATTTTTCTTTAACTCATAGTAAATATAGATTAAATATATTTTGTATTTTATCTAGATATATTTTATATTGTATTTTTCAAAATTATTCAAATAGCAATAAAGAAAGAAGAAATATTATATTATATGCATATTATAGATATGCATATTTAAAAAAAAATTCGCTCTTGTATGGGGGAATTACATAGTCATCTTAAATTATCACAAAGAGATTAAGAGACGATATTTGAGATAAAAAATAAAGATAAAAATGCGTGTATTAATGTAAATGACAGTGAGTGAGTATTCAGTACAATATGTCAAAACGTATTGTTACGACACACTTCATTTTGCAGTGCACGTTTCTCAAAAAAATTATATCTTATAATTGGTTCTACACATTATTAATTTATTGCAGTACGAAAAGTGTATCGTATTTGTCAGATAAAATCGAGAATCATATTGCCCAGTTTCGAGGTATCAATAAGTTTTATAACATAAGCAGCATCGGTTTGGCATCTTTTTAGACATCTAACAAGGCTATATCTTTTAAAATCCAAATCAGTAACCAGTGACTAAACCAGTGATGGACTGACTTTTTCGTCAGAATTTAATAGAAAGAAAAATATATCACTCGTGCTCAAAATATTTTATTACCTATCGAGTGACGTAATGCAAAACAAAAAAGGTTCTAACATCGGCCATCTGATAGAAATTATCGAACGCTTTTTTCCTACGATCGCTGTCAGTTTCGATTTAGATCACCGTGTTTGTGTATTTAATTATTCCTCACCATCAACAGCGCTCAACAAACAGTGGACTTTAATAATACTTTAATTATATCAGATCGCTGTCGATATAACGATCCATAACGGGTGGACATCTATACAAAATTCTCTCAGCGATTTCTTGTAAAAGAGCACGGTGAAGTTTAATATCGTCTATCTCGCGCGTTTCTCATTCCGCTTATAGAAAACAGAGTCGTAGTCGTCGAGGAGGGTTCGAAGTTCAATGTTCGCTGCAGTATTCCCATCTTTATGTTTTGTTTTTCTGCTAGGACGGGGGCTACTACGTAGAGTCCCCCTTTGGCAGTAATGAATAGTACATCCGTTATATATTTTATGAACGGCACAAGAACTTTTCTCATCATCCTCGAAACTAGGAATTACATATCGATATTCCGTTATTGACGACGTTGGCGCGGAATAGCATACTATAGGTGGAAGATTCCCTAGCTTCAAACTTTTCATCACGAGTTTCGCTCCGCGCACTCCTCTCATTTATCCGCCAATGTGAACCATCCGCCTGTCTCGGGCAAAAAACGGGTTTCGTACATAGTTCGTCCGTGCCGCGTTTTGCACCTGTTCGTACCACTCTGTACCTTTGTACGTAAGGTACAACGTATCCTTTTTCACCCACTGTATATGATTATTCGAATAGCAATTAATTAACCGCAAATCAGTCGCTCACAATTACAAAGCAGATGCAGATCCACAATATTCAGATTAAGCTATGAAATGACAATGCAACATTCTAATTGTCGTGAATACGATGTTAAACTGCTAATTAAAATAAACGTGTCTCTCTCTTTCGCTGGAAAAATAAACGCTGTTTATATACATCGAATTTATCCAATACGTATTCACAATAACATTACGGCATATAGTTTAAATAATTGGAACTTATACGTAGAAATATACTTTTACCGCGAGCGCAATTTCATTCGTAAATTTTCAAAACTTGACTAGTCAATTTAATCAATTGGCCGATTTTTAACGAAAATATTTACATAATGTAGTTAATATGGACGGAATAATATTGAAAAAAACATAGAACCAACGAGTGGTGAAAACGTGTTGGAGGACATAAGTCTCGAGAGCATACTACGCGAACGCCGAGCCAGGAACATATTTTACCGGGTTATCGTTAGATGCGAAACAGGGGCGCAGTAGTGAGACGCGTGTTGTTAAAGAGCGACCGCGTTAAATGCATAACGACTCCAACTACTTGCGGTCTGCCGCTTTTTGCCGTAGAATCTGCTTTAGCGTTCCACCTTGACATTCTATTCCATGTGAAATTTGCTAGGATTTTCTAATTTTACAAGGTGTTCATTGTGTGTATAAACCGCTATAACAACGAAATTCCAATATCTCAAGATCGAAATAATCAATATTATTCTGCGGTGTGGAATTTTAAATTATACCAGGTGTGATTACGTATGAACTGAGACAAAGAACATGCTTATTCTTCGTCTTAAAGTTAGTGTTAGCAATGAGTCGATTAAAATTGTCTTTGACTGAAATAATAGGTAAATCAAGAATCAAAATTAAATAACTTTTAGGCTGCCGGCATTTTTTCATAAAAATTTTTTCGTTTTTTTAAAAAATTTTTCTGTATAAGTAACATACACATGGCGCAGAATTTTAAGATTTGTGCAGAGCCACTAAAGTGGCTTCCCCGGCAGGGAACGTACGATCAAGTATAAAAAATTTTTATTTTCTTAAAAATAGTGTATTTAGGGGTTTTTGGTAACGCTGATTCCAATTCTGAGAATAGATCTATGAAATTTCGAGTCCTAAGTGCAATATTGACAATATAAATAAACGTATAGATTCATGCAGAGTCCTTTTTGTTTGCTTTTTTAATGTTTAATTTCCACATTTTTTATTTTCTTGCTTGTTTTATAATTTTTTGATTTTTATATTTATAATTTTTTTTTATATTTTTCAACATTTATATTTTTTTTATATATTTTATGATTTTTTTTATGTTGACTTTTTTCTGTAATTATGATAAAATGTCTTTCAAATGATAATTTTCAAAGCAAAGTGTTGTGCATAATGGAGCATTACAATTAGTGTATATGTTTCGGCGACGTAAGTGCGAACAAGCGCGGAGACACGGAGAGACACGCATTGGTTAGGCTACACACATATATATTTAATACATTTAGTATTTAAAATACCACTAAAAATAGTAGTATTTTAACTCAAACTCAAAGCCACAAAAGTGGCTTTTCCGGCATTTTCTAAAGGTTAATCGTTACATATGTAGTAACAAATAACTTAATTGATTGCTGAAACCAAGTTATTAATAGATTTAAAGTTTGATTGTTAACATCGATTTCATCGATCGACGAAATTATATGTGATTTTACATGTATGTGTGTGATGATTGATCGATCTTGATTATTGAATTACTGATTATTTTAGTCAAAGAAAATTTTAATCGATTAATGGCCAACGTTGTTACGAGACGATACGAGTTTCTGAAATATTGATTTATTTTAATCATATGTTATATGCGCATTTTGATATGCTATGTTGATTTAACTTATTTATAAGCATATTAATATATTACGCATTGATATATTAGATATTAAGCACGATTCGATAAATAAATATATATATATATATTGGATAGCTAAAGCATGATTCGATCAATATCTTATAACAAATTAGATTAAAATCAAAATCTATCGACTATAAACTATAATTTCAGCCGCCAATATTTTTAATTCTCTCGAAACTCTTTTCGAGAGAATTAAAAATATTTTCTTGAAGGACTTGAGGAGATATTGTTATATCCGATAAGAATTATCTCAGTCAAGTAGAAATAGTACCGGTGAAAGAAAGTAGAAAATAGAAAATAGTTTTAAGCTTGAACACATTAATTTTAGAAATTTAATTAAAACGCGCCTCTTTCGTGTCTGTGTGCACTAGAATGCGAAACAACTTTTTCTTCTTCAATGAATAACGAGAGTTTCAACAAAAATAAAACGCGCATTGGTCCTAACTGAATGTTTTAGTAGTTGTAAATATTCCATAATTGTTTTTCAAGCAATGCGAGCATAGTCCGTTGAATTCTACGTTTGTATTCCTACATTAACCCTTCAGTACACTGAAAAAAATATATTTAAAAAATAAAAAAAGACTTATTCAATAGATATTAGTAATATATGTTTTTAAACCTAAGTTTTCTTATTTAAATAGAATAAATAATTGCTTTCATTAAAAGCTAAGAGTTTAAGAAAATATTATATTTTCTTTAAAAATGTTTCTCTAAACTTTCACTATAATTCTCTATAATAATCTTCAAATATTTCTATAAAAATATATTCTCCTACTTTACAGTTGAAAATCATTTGCAGTACGAAAATATATATCAGGACCTTGAATAAGTTCTCGCTGTTTTCCAACGGATGGCGTTACCAGAACTGCGTGCGTGTAGTTTAAGATGGTAACGCATCTATAAGGAAGTATTACAAGCCAGCTTGAAATTCAGTATATGTCATTTCGTCGAAGTGTAAACAACTTTTTTTTTATAGTGTTAAACATGTCGAGTTTCGTGCCAAAAAAAGAATATTTGCGGGGAATTTTATTGCACTACTTTATTAAAAAAAAATCTGCAGCTGAAGCACACAGAATTCTTGTTGAGACTTACGGCGACCATGCTCTGTCGGAAACAACATGTAGAGATTGGTTTAGACGCTTCAAAAATAATGATTTTGATGTTGAAAATAAAGAACGCTCTGGCGTATCGAAAAAGTTTGAAGACGAAGAATTGGAAGCATTACTTCATGAAGACTCATGTCAGACGCTAGCTGAACTTGCAGAATCATTAGGAGTTGATCACACAATAGTTTCGAAACGTTTGAAAGTATTAGAAATGATTCAAAAGCAAGGACATTGGGTGCCGTACGAGTTGAAGCCGAGAGACGTCGAACGGCGTCTTTTCACGTGTGAACAGCTGCTTCAACGGCAGAAAAGGAAAGGTTTTTTGCATCGTATCGTGACTGGCGATGAAAAGTGGATACACTACGATAACCCTAAGCGTAGAAGATCGTGGGGTAAGCCCGGCCCGGCATCAACATCGTCGGCAAAGCCGAATATCCATGGTTCGAAGCTTCTGCTCTGCATTTGGTGGGATCAGCTGGATGTAGTTTATTATGAGCTGCTCAAACCGAACGAAACCATCACGGGAAATCGCTATCGACTACAATTGATGCGTTTGAACCGAGTATTGAAGGAAAAACGGCCGCTATACGAGCAGAGACACGACAAAGTGATTTTGCAACATGACAACGCTCGGCCACATGTTGCACAACCGGTGAAAAC
>NW_022639506.1:1940954-1945870 GCF_010583005.1 Odontomachus brunneus | reverse complement strand
CGCTGTTTTCCAACGGATGGCGTTACCAGAACTGCGTGCGTGTAGTTTAAGATGGTAACGCATCTATAAGGAAGTATTACAAGCCAGCTTGAAATTCAGTATATGTCATTTCGTCGAAGTGTAAACAACTTTTTTTTTATAGTGTTAAACATGTCGAGTTTCGTGCCAAAAAAAGAATATTTGCGGGGAATTTTATTGCACTACTTTATTAAAAAAAAATCTGCAGCTGAAGCACACAGAATTCTTGTTGAGACTTACGGCGACCATGCTCTGTCGGAAACAACATGTAGAGATTGGTTTAGACGCTTCAAAAATAATGATTTTGATGTTGAAAATAAAGAACGCTCTGGCGTATCGAAAAAGTTTGAAGACGAAGAATTGGAAGCATTACTTCATGAAGACTCATGTCAGACGCTAGCTGAACTTGCAGAATCATTAGGAGTTGATCACACAATAGTTTCGAAACGTTTGAAAGTATTAGAAATGATTCAAAAGCAAGGACATTGGGTGCCGTACGAGTTGAAGCCGAGAGACGTCGAACGGCGTCTTTTCACGTGTGAACAGCTGCTTCAACGGCAGAAAAGGAAAGGTTTTTTGCATCGTATCGTGACTGGCGATGAAAAGTGGATACACTACGATAACCCTAAGCGTAGAAGATCGTGGGGTAAGCCCGGCCCGGCATCAACATCGTCGGCAAAGCCGAATATCCATGGTTCGAAGCTTCTGCTCTGCATTTGGTGGGATCAGCTGGATGTAGTTTATTATGAGCTGCTCAAACCGAACGAAACCATCACGGGAAATCGCTATCGACTACAATTGATGCGTTTGAACCGAGTATTGAAGGAAAAACGGCCGCTATACGAGCAGAGACACGACAAAGTGATTTTGCAACATGACAACGCTCGGCCACATGTTGCACAACCGGTGAAAACTTACTTGGAAACGCTTAAATGAAAAGTCCTACCCCACCCGCCGTATTCACCAGACATTGCTCCTTCCGATTATCACTTGTTCCGATCGATGGCACATGGCCTGGCTGAGCAGCACTTCTATTCTTATGAAGATGCCAAAAAATGGGTCAACTCTTGGATAGTCTCAAAAGACGTGTCGTTTTTCCGACATGGAATTCAAATGCTGCCAGAAAGATGAGAAAAAGTAGTGGCTAGCGATGGATAATACTTTCAGTGACATGTTTTTTATGACTTTTTTAAAATAAAGCATTAATTTTCACGAAAAATCAGCGAGAACTTATTCAAAGTCCTAATATATTATATGTAAATATGTGTTATTATATATAATATCCATCGCGCGCGTGGATAAATATTTTTTATTTCTTCGATTTTTTTTCTTTCTCTTTTTCACACACATATACATACAGACACAGTGTAGAGATACATGCGCTTTTTTTATGTACGCGGCCTACCACTGTAACTGTATAGAATATCTGACAATTAATATTATACCCATTATTTGCTTATAGAACTCACCAAACTGAACACAAAATGTCTCTACCATTTTATAAACAACCATGTAAAATTTTGAGCTAATAATCAAAGATGATTGATAGATAATCACGCATACGCAAAAGAAATCTTAGTGGGCCAAATAGTGTAACTAAAAAATCTTAGTGCAACCAACTAGGAACCAACTGAAAATTAGGTGATCAGAAGCGATATCTCTGTTATGAAAACTAATATTTCTATTGTGGTCTTAACTCACAAAAATATACTGAATATTTGGGCACCAGCTACTACGGCTTGTTATGAAAATAAACTTTGTTTTGGTTTCCTTTTCTTCCACAAGTCGTTTCCGCAATGTTAATGCTAGGTTTATAAATCTGTAATTATTTGTATTTCGTAGACGTGGCGATGTTATCGTTGACAGGATCGGTTTACTTTTAACTGAACTCAACAAAGGAATTTTATATTGTCAGTTTTAATTATTTATTATATTTCAATTTTACTTATTTTTTTATTTTATTTTATGATTTTTATAGTTATGACGGCTACTTCTCAATATTAATTAATTACTTAATATTATTTCGGTAACGGTCTTATCAGCTTTAATATTGCGATTAACATTCATGTCAAGTTACGCAGGTCTTTAACTAATTGTAACGCGTCGTAAACCTTGAGTTTTTTATTATCACTGAAGAGGGTTCATGGTTGAGCCGAAACGTATGATTATTTTATATTGATTATTCATGTTCAATAAATATTACACGATTTCCTAACACAAGGAAGATTTTTTACCCATATGGTATATAGCACTATTAGTCCTGTGCTTGAACTCGAATTGCCCTTTTTCCTATTTTTTGATTGATATCTTCGTTTGCGAGTTCTTATTTCTTTCTCTAAACTAATATTTCTATTATCGCAACCGAAAATATTCGTCTGAACATTCAACGATATTAGAACGGTTGAGGCAACTGAGAATAATTGACTATACAAAAACCTCATAAAGGAATTTTTCTGTTCCTACAGCCGAGTTTTCGTCGGATCCTTGAGCAACCGAAAATTCGGTTGCACTAATAGAATTATTTTTTTCGTGCACAATATGGATGAGTTGTGATGGCGATGTCTGCCATCGTGTTCTTATATATTAGGTCAAACTGAATAAAAAGATTTTATATCATTTTGTAAATGACCACGTAGAAGTTTAGTTATTAATTCAAGAAGATCATTTTAAGTTATTAATTTTAGTTATTAATTCAAGAAGATCAATGCATGATTGTACGCGATAACTCATCAGTTTTCTTTAATTAATTAATTAAGATTCTCTCTACATGGTTATTTGCAAGATGGTAGAAGACTATTTTGGTTCATCAAAGTATCACCGTATCGCGCATGATAATTCATCAACCTGCTTTAATTAATTGTTCAAAATTTTACGCGATTGTTTGTGAAATTAATTCGAGAAATTTTGTATTCAGTTTGATTAAGTGTAAATGCACACAACGGGTGTGTAATTAATTGTCACCCTGTTATTTTTTAGAAAATACACATAATATAAGCGACAGACTATGTATATTACAAAAGAAAAACGATGTGTCTTTGATTAGTAATATATATTCTTCAAACTACATCGTAGACTGCACATCTAAAGGAATAATTTCGATCTTGGGCAGCAGTCCAGTTTCCTCTGGAAGAATATCGTCTGTAATAGCCGCCAGCATCTTGATTATGTTCGTGCGAGACATTAAAACCTCATGTCCGAAATTATGATCCACGAAGCGTGAATAATTCCGTCTGGCCACCATTCATTCCGCAGCCCAGTGTAAATTATTGCAAGGAGCGCATTAATTTCCTTTGCGAATAATTAACAACGCACCGGACAACGAAACCTTGGCGCGCGCACCTCCTACGCTTTTGCAATGGTCAGTCCTTCCGTCGGTACCCTCATACTCCGGACGTCCCCTCCCGGACTGCTTGCCCCCCGCTACCTCACCTTCCCTTCAACCTCTTGGTCGACAACTGAAATATTAATCATGACTTACACATGGTGTTCCGGGACTGGGGGCATTCTCCATCTGCATTATTAAGTGACCTCGCGCACGAGTTACGCTAGGTAGGCTCGGCCTCTTATTCCGCAAAACGAATATGGATGTGCGGTTGGCGTTATTATTATTCCAATATGAAGGTCCGTTGAAATATTTTGCCGATGCTCGCCGAGTAAATGCTCGGACTGAAATCGCAGAGCGCACGCACTTTCTCTTTCACAAATACATTTCACGTAAATTCCAATCAATGTGCCGCGCACAAAGTGCATAGACGCAGTATTTGACGTAGTATTCACCACAGAGTTTCGACTAACGATAATTTATGTGTATAAAGTAAAATCGCTCGAACAATCGGTGGAACTAAGATCTGTATTAATAGTTATTACTTGAAACTCGTCTCAAATGAAATATTCAGATTTGAATTTATAGATCCCCATCAATAATCGTTACTTGAAACTTCCCGAGCAGAAATTGAATCTAATGATTGTCTAATAATGACACAGAAAAGTTGAGTCATATCGCTACTAGCTAGGAATGTAACGCTCACTTCTTCTAATAGCTGTACCAGAAAAATTATCTAGTAGCTAGATACAAAAAAATAACTTGTAACTATAATTGGTATAAGTACTAGACAGTTCTGATATTTAGTTTCTATTCAGGATTTACCGATTATTTTCTATCTCGTTACTGTGTAAACTTTTTCATCTAGCCACTATCTATGTAATTGGTATAGTTATTAGATAGTCCTGACATTCAAAAGATTGAGTAGGAATATTAAGCCAGTCACGAGCTAGTGACTGGCTAGGAAAGTTATCTAGTCATCACTATCTAGCTACTAGTCTTGAAATCTGCTCTATTAGATACACTTTTGCTCGGGTTGCCTTAGATGAGATACTCAGGTTTGAATTTGGAGATGGATGTGAATTTTTAATTAAATCGCTATTACAAATGTAATACATATATTATATGATCAAATAAAAAATTCAAATTTAACTCTAAATTCAGATCTAAGTCTCACGTGAGACAAATTTCAAATTACGACTATCAATACGGTCTATAGTTAGATGAGAATTTTTCAGTTAAATCGCGATTTAAATGGTTATGCCAAAGTTGAGAGAAGGTTAAAGAATATTTTATAAACAGAGAAAAAGTATAACAAAGCATGTAATTTTATTTTAATAATAAATAATTAATTAATTCATATATATCACTAATCACACACAATACTGGGAGACATTTATTCCTATTAGTGATATCCAATTAGTGAATAAATACTGTCTAAAACGACATAAATGCTCTTATTGATACAAAAGATTAATGGTTTGTAAATATTATTCATTATATAAAGTTAAGAAATAGTATTAATATATATATATATATATATATATATATATATATATATATATATATATATATA
>NW_022639506.1:1929505-1940791 GCF_010583005.1 Odontomachus brunneus | reverse complement strand
AAACAATTAATATATATATATATATATATATATATATATATATATATATATATATATATATATATATATTACTTGTTTCTCCAGAATTTTTATTAAATAGTACAAAAATATAAATTATTAGTCTATAAATTGCTATAATTAAGTTAATAATAGATTAACAATATTGATTATTTATTATACATTATTAATAAATTTATGTATTTCTTTATTTTTGCAATGAGATTATTGTTAATTACTAATTAGGATATTCATCTTATGTGACAAATGTGGACAAAATTAAAATATTACTAAATAGTACATCACATTTCAAAAATGGTCATCAATTTGGTCATTAATTCGTGGCATTTACCTTGTAAATAATTTTGCTTAGATACAAATCGTGGAAATCTGACACGTCTGTTTGTAATAATGTTTCGATGATCCTCAATCTCTGTGCGACACGGTTCATCGTTGTAAATATTTCATCGATGCATTCGGTATTCAGATAACCGCGGCTTCTTTATGAATTTACAAATAGATTCGAGACAAACGTAATAAATAACAACGTTCCAGAACTCGATACGGCCGTCTCTTTTGCGTGAAAATAAAATAGTTATTTTTGTATATTCCCAAAGGTTCGCGCGAAAAAATGAAAGTTCATTAAAACCAGCATGGTTTATCGGCTTTTCGCTCGGATTTCTCGGGCCTCTGGAGTGTTCTCATTCTAGGAAGCAATTTATATCTCTTTCTTTCTCTCTCTCCTCCCTCCCTCTCTCTCTCTCTCTCTCTCTCTCTCTCTTTTACCCCAACCCCCGGTGCAACGATACCAACGAGATAGTGGCGCAGACACACTCGAGTATTTCGATATCATGTAACGCTCGCTCGCTATACTCGCGAATCACTCCGCTCGAATCCATTTGGACGCGCGTAATGCGCGTTAAACGCCGTAAAATTATCACGATATAATCGTTCGCCTTAAACAACGAGGCTCGCATAGTACGGCAGTTCGGGCGCCGTGCGCACCCTTTCAGAAATTAATTCAGTATTTCGAAGGATTGTCGCGACATCAAAGCGAGCAATAATAGAAGCGCTGCTTATACGTCTGACGGGATATGCGACCGAGGAAGTGAGCACGGCGGCTATAAGTGACAAACCGACTCTCGCGTAATAGAGGATGACGACGTGAGACGACGTGGACAATATAGTTATACACGTGTATGATGGTACGGCGTACAGTTGGAAACAATTTGCCCGCATGGAGGTACGCGTATCGTCACGACTGGGCATTTCGATTGAAATTACGCACGGTCCAGATAGCCATCGTTAAATAATATTAATTCGCTCTTGTGTAGCTTTGCTACACTACGCTCGTCGCTGAAATACGTTGTCTCTTTGCCTCTTGTAGCCATTGTAATCGCTAAGAATAGCTCGTTCACATTCTCTTAAGACGAATCAGAAGTATTTCTGATTGAATCAGTAAGATAAGTGTTTTATTGAAAATACTGATAAATTTTGCATTCTAATTTGTATCCCCCTAGAATTTCCATTTCTATTCCTCTGTATTTATGTGTTGAAACGGGAAATGAAATAAAAAAACAATTATTTAGCTTTGATTTAAGAAATCTTAATTTTTGTAAATTAATGGTAGGATGTATGAGAATTTAAAGGAACGGAATATATTTTTTACAACAATTTTTTATTTGCATGTTTATACTGTTATGAAAATTAAAATTCTCTCTTTAAATATTATATTGTTAGACAACTTTTTAACGTTC
This sequence comes from Odontomachus brunneus, assembly GCF_010583005.1. NCBI lineage: Eukaryota > Metazoa > Arthropoda > Insecta > Hymenoptera > Formicidae > Odontomachus > Odontomachus brunneus. The sequence goes on along the minus strand of NW_022639506.1, from coordinate 1,939,037 downwards.
TCAAAGTGAAAATAATTACAACGGAAGAATGAAGTTAAAAGCCTCTCTTTATCTTCTTATAAGAAATAAAATAGATATTTCATTTACAAAATCCTACAAAGTTGCATTACTTACCAGTTCTCTACTTCGTAGAGATGAAAAATAATTTAAAGAGTTGATCTTGAAGAAAAAATTTTTTTATTTGTTATTTATTATATGTATTGTGGAAATTAGAATATGTACACAACATTTTTAAACACACTCATTTAATTCACTCATAAACATTTTTAGACACACACTCACACACACACACATATATATATATATATATATATATATATATATATATATATATATATATATATATATATATATATAGTAATTTCAGTCATAGTTTTGCATAGTCCAAAATTATACAAATGTTTGGTAATTCTTACTATATTATAATGTTTTCTCTGTGAAACTAAACCATCAGTTATTTAGTGAAAAATACACTCTGACTGTACGGTTGCAGACAAAAAGGTTGTTTGTAATTTTTATGTGAGTTTACAAACTCTCTAACAGTTTATAAAATGTTTTGTCCAATTCCTAAAGAATTTCTTTTCAAATGGAAGAATGCTGAATTCACAAACTCACCCGCAATTCATTCAAAATATTACGAACAACCTTTTCATCCGCGATTGTACAGAGAGTACGTTTAGAGAGTACAATACGAATCTCGTATAATAGGAGTACGATCGATCCTACGCGAATGTCGTCGTAATCCTCGTACGTGTCTCAAAATCACTATATGTCGTGCTGTGTGTTTCGCATTGGGAGACTAAACGACACGACTTGGCCCGCGCGTTAAATCCGACCAGGCGACAGCAGACGACTAAGTTACACCTGCGCGACGTCTCGTACGCCGTCACTTTCCTTGGATTCGATCCAGACAGTGGATGGCAAACTGTTAATAGGAGGGGAGTTTTAAATGCGCGTAACGTAATAACGCGTGCATTAGGCGACTACTATGGCGTCGATGGCGTCTGCAGCGGCGACAACGATAGTAGACCCATTCTCCGTAAGGGGTAATTTGCCTGACAACTCGATTATACGATACTGCAGGGCTGAGTGGCAAGTGGTGATATATGGCGCGCATATACACGCCGGGCTGCCTCTGAAGTCACTTAAAATAATGAGAAACCCAGTATCGGGTGCCGCGCTTGTTTTTCCTCCCCTTTTTTCCTTTTTCTTTTCCTCATCGACGGCATTTACGCCCCCGCCGGAGTAGTATCGGGTGCGACAAACAGTGCGACGACCGGTCCTCCGTCCGACGAAACTTCGCCGCCGGTCTTTACGCGCGCGGCTAATCGACGATCGTTTAGAGCGTCGACAAAGTGACGGGGAAGAATGAGCGTTTTTGTGTCACCGAGCGCGCTAATATTTGATTTCGCTTCGACGAGTACGCTGCTCACTCGCTCGTCGAGCCGAAGTCAGCGCCGAAAAATATACAGTTTCATTTTCGACGTACGGAAAAAAAAAGTTAGTTGCAGTAGCAAGAATCTGTGTATGATGGCTAAATTTCAGTTGTAACATATGGATATCTAAAACTATAGCTGCGTAGTCAATTTTAATTTGCTATAGAAGTGATAGGTAAGAGACACAAAACTTTAGCTGCAGCACATACTTTACTGAATATTAAAAGTTTTTTTTTTAACATAAGCTGTCGTGTTAACCCATTAAGGCCCAAGAGAAAACCGCTAAGGATAGGCTTTCAAAAACCAATTAAATTAGGGCAAAACGTCGAAATTTGTTAAAAAATGAAAGAAAAATTGTATTGGATTTCAAAATTCAAGATGGCGGACTAATATGTCGGCCCGAAAATTTGAAATTTTGACCTATTTGAGTGAAAATCCATATAGGAAGGGTTTGAGGTTCGCTGAGTATGAATATGCACTTATTTTTTCAAAATTCGTAATGGCGGATTTAATACGGCCGCCCAAAAATGCGAAAATTTGACATAGTTTTGTTATTTGGCGAAACATCCAATCAAATTATAAGCTACTTTTCGAAGATGTTTGTTTTGGGGCAAAACGTCATACTTTAGCAGACTGTAGAAGAAAAATGGTTTTTTGACTTTAAAAATCAATATGACGGCCAAAAATTTTTTATTTTGATTTATTTCAATGAAAGTACGTTTTGAAAAAATGCATATTTATACTCAGCGAACCCAAAACCTCCCCTATACGAATTTTCACTCAAACAGGTCAAATTTCAAATTTTCGGGCCGTCATCTTGAATTTTGAAATCCAACACAAATTTTTTTTTCACTTTTTAATAAATTTCGACGTTTTGCCCTAATTTATATGGTTTTTGAAAGCCTATCCTTAGCGGTTTTTTCTTGGGCTTTAATGGGTTAATGTATATTCCGATTTTGCTTGAAATTTACCTATTTCATTCAATGCTACATCGTATCTGAAAAATACGCTTAAACACTGATGGGCTCGAACCCGAGACCTCTAGTTTGTGAGAGTCAATCGCTTTAGACACTAGACTACTTCGTCGTTTGATATAAATGTGTTTCGTATTGTCCATATGTGGTGTAACCAGATAGAAAGCACAGCTAACTAATCTTAGCTATTTATGCTAATAATTTTAGCTAATTATTAACACAAGTCTCATTTGGAACATTCACGTTAGCATCAATTCATGACCTAATTTGACAAAATAAATTCATGACGAAATTCCATTCAGGATTTGCCTATTTTGACCATATCTGGTCAAATGGGTAATCCTATGAAAGCATGATTATTTTGAATCATTCTTGGTTAGAGTCATTACATAGAGGAGACTTAGATGGCTTTAGAGGAGATCTAAATGGCATATTGTACATGTATTTTTTTAGTATTTATCTTAAGAGGAACAATGGAAACAAAGTCGTGAAATAATTCTTTTAGGACATAGATGCTTTTTCCTGAATTAAAAATTGGAATAACATTACAGTTGAAAATAGAAAGAACTGATTTAGTAGTAGCAAAGTAAAATTTCAAGTTTCTCGAAATTTTGTATCAATATTCTCCATAGGTACATTGTACATGTTTCTTTTTAGTATTTATCTTAAGAGAAACAATGGATACAAAATCGTGAAATAATTCTTTTATGACATAAATGCTTTTTCCTGAATTTTATTAAAATCAGAATAATATTACAGTTAAAATAGAAAGAACTGATTTAGTAGTAGCAAAGTAAATTTTCAAGTTTCTCGAAATTTCAATCAATAGTAAAATAATATTTGTATCAATAGTCTCCACAGTGTATGAATAAAATTAAGTGATGTGTTACTATAGCTGAATGAAATTTCTTGCGAGTGTATGACATAATGTTTCGGATAATAAAAACAACTTTCATTTATAAAATGATTGAAATTGAGCATATGACGAGTTAGTAAATTTGGCCCATAATTAAACCCCGGCAAGAGGGTTGTGGAGACCTCTCGTAGAGAGACCCAGGAACTACTAACCAGGATATTTTATATGTGGCTTGCTTTTTACTTTGCGCTATATATTTTGAGCAATTGAACACGATATCAAGGTAAAATAGTTACTTTGAATGCGTACGTGGTTAATAGAATCGTGGTGGATATTAACATAGAAGCTGCCTTTATCATGTTTATACAGTCAGTTACAACAATTAGTTGTCTGAGAAGTTGTAACTTCGAAATTCTAAAATATGGGGCATCTAGCTCCGGTCTTTTCTATTTAGAACCAGCCCCAATTCATTTCTACTCGGGATCTCACGCATTGGTTCGCCAATTTTATTTTTTCATTAAGCTCTCGTAGTTGTTTGAAAAATAGTGAAAGAATTTTTTATCCAGTTTACTGTATATATACTTCTGAGAACCTTATGTCAAACGCAAGTATAAGATATCTATATAATTTCAGATATTTAATAATTATATCGCATATTATTGTCCCTAGGTTTCATATTATTATCGCGCTGGTCAATTTTCGAATGGACATTTAGATATTTGCATTGAATCTCGAAACGTAATAACACGTTTCATTAAATCGGGTACATAGATCATTAGCCATTATTAATTACCTGCAGCGGTGTTTGACACTTCATCTCGATTTTGCTTGTAACCGAATACGTATTGGTGTTGAGTGTTTGTTGTTACACTGCCAAACTGTGTCAGTAGCTAAATTGTTAGATATGCCTAACGATCTGTCCGTTACGTCAACAAACCAGCGCGCACGATTAATGTGATATCGCGAGGTAATTATAATTTTCTCGTAAAATCAGTCGAATTGGTTGAACGTCTGTTGGTTCCTGCTCGAGATTTGGTATCAAGGCGCTTCCTTTCCTAATTCCTTTACAATTCCGCGAACGATTGAGTTGCTATAGATGTAAATGCGACAGCAATTTACGGCAGTCGTTGAAAATCACTCGCAACTTATTACGCGGTAATAATAAGCACGGAGAAACATGATTTCCAGTAGATCAAGGGGCATGATTCCTCGTTAGGATAACTTTACCTCCGGCGTGTTTATTTTGCCGATGAGAAGCCACATCTACGTAAAACGAGAGTGATATTTACGGCGAGGTCGCCCGTCGGTACGTAATCCCGGAGCGAGCTCTATGATCAAGCACTGTAGCATAGGAGGAAAAGGAGTTAGTAAGAGGAGATACGTATCCAGTTCACAATTTGTGTATAGTCGTTAATTTTGGTCGTTACGTCGTCAGGAGGAACAGCCGAACCCCATAGCGTTGCTGTCATTACTGTGATTACTCGTTGCATTTTAGTTATATCGCGTATATATCGAACAATGCTCGTGCAATTTTCAAATTTCCTTTATTGATGATTCATCGCAAAATTATGGTAATTGGTAGTCCGCGAACTCGTTTTCTTAGAAGTCTTTTTATATTTTAACTCATATTATTTTATATTAACTCATTAACGCCCCAATGTGTTGAAATTTTACATTGATTTGAGCCATTTATTTTACTACGGAGTCTGTTGTTTATAAAGAATACCACTCTTGCCAATTTCGATATCGTTTTATCGAATAGCGTTGAGAAAATTTAAAAAAATCACAATTTATACAAAATTTTTGCAAAATAGAATAAAAAACGCAAGTTTTTAGGGCTAATTTTCTCTTCTTTCGCTATTTTCTCCATAAAAACGTGTTAGTATCGCTCGGGAAAATGTCTAAAAGTGTTCCTGACATTTTAGCTTAAAAAATATGCCATGGGTCTTTTTTTCAACAAACATGGCGGTATCAAATTGCGGTCGATTTGAAGCGTTTAATTCGAATTTTCGTTCATATTTGGTTATCGAAATTGTTTTACTATGTCATTACTATGTAATTACTATGTAAGTTACTGTGTAATTTTGTAGTAATATTGACCATTTAAATTAATTAATTAAAATAATTAAAAAACATGCGTTCTTTGTAATTTTATTTTGCAAAAGTTTTGCGTAAATTACGATTTTTTTTAAGTTTTCTCAACGCTATTCGATAGAACGATATCGAAGTTGGTAGGAATGTTACTCTTTATAAACAACAGACCTCATTTTCGTAATAAAATAAATAGCTCAAATCAACGTAAAACTTCAACACATTTGGGCGTTAATGGGTTAATGGAAACACGATCTGCACACATGTACTCAAAAAATGTAATATTATTCTTAGCGGAATCCTTTTATATGTGGCTTTAAGAAGATTTCTCTAAAACCAAAAAAATATTCGACTATCTCAAAAAAGAACTCTAGTTCTTTCTGCAAGATACTCTAATTCGTGCAATTTATATAATTTCCCATATTACGGCCTAAAAATCTTACCGACAGAGTATTTCTCTTCTAATAAAGTCAACTATTAATCGGAAATCTGAGATATTATTTTAACTTTTCTCCTCTTTTAAATTAAGAGAAATATGCTGACATGAAACAGAATGCGTTTTTTAGTAAAAGCATTTTTTTTTCGGAACTAGGAAAAATCTTTTTTAACCCTAGAACAACATATTTGGGTATACTACGTACCCATACTATTGTTAAAATGCTCGTCATTTCTATCTAGTGAAAGATAGAGAGTGAAGTTCTCGAGATTGGAAGATAAAAAAACTTTTGTTTTCCCTCTACTATTCATGCTACGCAATCTCATTTGCTTTTTAACAGATATAGGAGAAATTGAATTCAGTCTTGACGTTGAAATCTTTCATGTTAAAACAATATATATTTTTTTAAATCATTGTTCCGCATTTTTTCTGAAATGTTATATCCTTCACTTTTAACAAATGGCAATTAGTTTTATACAATATGGTGTTACAAAGAAGCTATAACTTTTAAGCGAATAACTTTTTCGTGATTAAATAAATTTCTATTCAGCCTTTGTAAAATAACCTTTTTCTTGGAATTTAGATAAAATAAATGTTAAAAAATATCACTTTTCAAAGAAATATTGATTGCTGGGTGCATTACATTAAATGTGATGAAATCAGAACTCGAAAGAAGCGTGATGTTCTGGAGTTAAGGGCAAAACTTGTACTGCAGATGAATCGTCAAAATTTGTCTAACTGTAAGAGTATCGTGCTTGAAATATTTTCCTTTTGGTTTTTGGAGAAGAATCCTCAGGAGGTCATATATAAGAGGATTCTACTTAAGATACACGGAAAGATGAATATGGAGTATATAACACAGATATAGTGAAGTATTTAATTATGAACAGTACAATTGCATCAACCTAGTTATCTTTGTGTGATGGTAATGTGTATGATTGATATAACTCAGTATTTGGTACATCAACTATGTCAACGTAGTTGTGCGTGATCTGATTGTGGTAACCAGAAATTGGTTGGGATGATATTTACCAAGGATACACTCTGGTTGGAGAAACCAGATGTCGTCACTGTTGTAACGCCAATAACTCAGTGATGCTCCGTGGCTGCCACAACCACATAATTAGTTGTTCTGCATTTTACAATTAAATCTAGTTGGCACAATGAGATTTACATGTGGGCCAATCACACTGTTTTCCTCGTGTATGATTACTGGCTCAACAATTAGCTTTTCACGTTCATTTCTAGCATCGTCAGAAAAGTGATTTATTTGTAAACATTACATATGTTTTATTGATATTATTTTGCGATAGTATTAAAACGGTTATGTCATAAGTTATATTTATTAACATTTAATTTATATTTAAAACGGTTATGTCATAAGTTATATTTATAAACATTTAGCATTTGTCGAGCATTTTTGTATTGTATTAACTGTTATCTTTCCAACAATACTTTTAACAGTATTGTCACAGACCAATTATCTTAAAAGTCGCAGAAAATCACAGTTTCCAAACGCTAAACTCTCTACCGCCTCTGACTCACATAATTACGAGAACAAGCAACTTAATATTTCTCGAGCGTGCACGTACGACTGAACGTTGGCATGTACTACTGTTATATCGCCGCGGAGAGATGGTATTGTGTAACCATCCTGCGTTAAATCATCGTTAGGCGATATTATCGTTTGACATGTACAATAACACTGAGAGTAAATATTTTCAACAAACATCGCCCTTACGTAAATAATGGAGCTATTAATTAACGCGTATATAATTACGCACGCCTCGCATAGCGGTGGTGTTAAGGACGAGACAACAGGTACTGTTATTGCGCGATAGGAGGTTAGGAAGTGGAGGAAGGATTTGTAGGAAAATTTATTGGTGATGTATACACGTACATATGTACTGGCACAGCGCGCCGGACCGTGTTGCGGTGGCGGCTGCTGCGGGATATAGAGCGAGAACATTCAGTCAAGCACACAAGCTCGTGTCCTGGTACTTACGGTCGTGTAGGCCTACCTTACGTACCTCTTCAATCTTGATTCTGCGTTACGCAAGTATTATACCGGGCGACTGCTTGCGTAACGCTAACGCTTGGCGCGTAATATTGAATTTTGCCGCACGCACGGGCTCTCGCTCTCGCAACGCGGGATCGTTACGAGCGTTACTTTGACTTTAATTACACCGTGACACATTTCGGGGAATGTAGGCAGTAAATGCGACCGGTCGTCTGTTGAACGTTACTTCAGCTGTTACTCAAACGTTATAACATCGTCGCGTGATGTTTAATGCAAACTTAGTTCGTACGTGAGCGCATTAACGATCCCTCCCGAAACTCCCCGTGCCGGCGGTGAGTTCATCGACAAGATTTATTAGAATTTATTGGGATATTCCCGCTACGTTACGTAATCGGCGCGACAGGAATTCGATCCGCTGCATTTTAATGAACCATTTGTCTGCAATAGAGTGATTTAAATGGATTGACTGTCTGTAACGCAATTATTCAAGCGATCGCCCGAAGAGAGGAGTACCCTCGTAATTTGACGTTCAAAGCGATCCCCAGACATGTGAATTCCGATCGTGCGATCCGACATCTTTAAATTATTCATTCCTCCTGATAGCTAGACGGCGGCCACCGATGTGCAAGTTTCCGACGTGATGGAATAAGTAGAAACGCCGATCCGTTGCTTTCTTTCTCGACGAAACTTTCGCATTACCTTCTAATGACTGTTGCTTTAACCCATTTTCCGGGCTTACTACGGGAACTCCAGATATCTAATCCCGTACGTTAGCGTCTTAGAGTTCCCAAGTCTCGCATATATGCCGTTACACTCGAGTAAGGATTCCATTATATGATCTTTGTTGTAGCTAAAACTCCTAATGACGTTTGCGCAAAGATAGCAACAGGGAGAAAATTAACGGTGCCGGGTCTGCTCCGTTACAACTCATCCCGTGTTCGAGACGACGAAAAGACGATTTGGGAATTTAACACGTCCGCTACGAACATTACACATGTATAGCAACGATAATTTTTCTTTCTAAAATAGATTATGTATCATATATACATAAATTGCGTCTTCTTATAAGAAGTTTGAAGACAAGATGCAGGACAGTTATATTCTCCTTCCACTATCCACAGCCCTATTGGGAAAAGCAAGACGAAGTGTCTAATAGGAGTCAAGCCAGACAAAGATTGAACGCCTGCATTAAAAGGATATCCTTTTCTGGTCAAGATTTTGCAGTCTATTATAGAAACCTTAGTCTGTGTATATACAGAGAGAATTTCATAGTAAAAGTTAGTATAAAATGTAATCAAGGAAGATCAAAATTCTATGTAATTCATTATTCTTTCATTTATATGTGTTAGTTATATTTTAGGAACTGAAATGTGCTATTAAAAAAATTATTCCTAGCAAAATATAGTAAATTTCTAACGAAATTTATAAATATTTTTCATAACAAAACAGACCTTATTGTCTATTAATTATTTATTAATTATCTATTCTTGCTTTTATACTGAGAGAAAAAAAATCTAATTAAAGTTATAATTATTGCTAGTACTATAACAATATTAGTTATAATTATATGTATATTACTACTATTATTTTACTACAAAAAATATTTCAATTTAAATATATTTTTTGTAGTAAAATAGTAGTAGTAATATATATATATATATATATATATATATATATATATATATATATATATATATATATATATATATATATATATAT
>NW_022639506.1:1926489-1926745 GCF_010583005.1 Odontomachus brunneus | reverse complement strand
TCAAAATAATCATAAAAGTTATATACCATTTTGAAATTTTCTCAATATTTATTCCGTAATTAATTAAAATGTATAAACGAAGCTCACGGAAAGCAGTAGAACAGGCTCTATTATAAAAGAAATGGCTTACCTTTTAGCAACGATGAGTATACAGCTGATTTCGAGGTGGAGTAACGTATACGTGTCGCTTGTTACTCCGCCTCGAAATCAGCTGTTTACTCATCGTTGCTAAAAGGTAAGCCATTTCTTTTACACA
>NW_022639506.1:1918944-1922316 GCF_010583005.1 Odontomachus brunneus | reverse complement strand
ATATATATATATATATATATATATATATATATATATATATATATATATATATATATATATATATATATATAATTGTAACTAACACTATAGTAGAATTTAATTAAAAAATAGTTTTTTTACCATAATTTATAGTAATTATTTCTTTATGTGATTATATAATTATAAGTATCAAACATTTTTTCTTCAGTGTATTAAAAACAGAAAAATTAAAAAAAAAATGATAAAGAAAAATTATAATGTTCCCTCCATATAAGTCTGTATAAGTCTAAAATATATAAAATAACAAATAAATTTTGTTTTACATAATAAGAAACAAATACAATGCAGTTTGTGACAAATGTTCCCAAATAAACATTATATAGAAAATATATTAATCTTAGATTGCCAATGTTAGTCATTTTGATTCGCACTTTAAATAATAATATAATAAAAAATAAATTTATAATTAATATTATTTTATTTTTTCTCTGTAAAAATATGAGTAAAGACTTTAAGGCAGATTTTGCTTTTCCGGCTTTGGACCGCGTTTTCCTTGTATTTAGTAACGACGTTTTAAGGCAGATTACAAGTGACAAAAACAATTACCGGAGTTATTTTTACTATTAGCAATGACAAACTAACTTTTACGATTAAGTATTGACAAGGATTAAGTATCTGCATCTTATAATCTGCTTTATCGAGTATAACAAGCATATGTACATTTAGTTGTAAAGCGATTTAGACACAATAAAAACATAGTCTCGCCGAACTGTCAAAATTAAAAGTTATTATCGTAAAGAACCCTAAACCTTGTATGTATATAAATTATATCAAGCTGAACACACAATCCCCTCACACAATTATTTTCCAAATAATCATAAGATAATAATTCAAATAAGATAAATATTCAAAGAATTTTGAGATACTAATTAAGAGGATGCTGAAGATGATAACGCACTCAAACAATATCGATAATACAGAGACAATCGTCACTAACATAATCACGCTATCCTTTTTGTATTTCTTATATATACAGAACTTACATGAATGTGTGTTGTTTTGTTTTACCATATTCAACGGAAAACCTAACCATATATGTGTAGAAATCTTTCTACAAACTTTTTCGACATACTTAAGCTTCCAAATGCAGATGCGAAAGTAGAGCAATGTTTTTCAAAATTTTTCTGTTTGGAGCATCCACACTTTCGGTATGTACAAGCTGCGGAACTTTTGGATTAGGCAAATATTACGCTAACTGATAGCTTGAGATTTTACATTAAAATTTTTTTGTTTGTTTTCGTCACATATCGATCAATGCTCCTATTTATTTTTGCACGTACTTTTATTGCGTAAAAGCATTTGTAATTCTGTATAACCAATATGACGTAAACTTTGCAGAAAAATGTCAGTGTTCTGTCGGTAAAGTTTTCAGCTTCAGCATCCCCTTAAGGAAAATTGACGAGATAATCATGTACGGTAATGTATCAATCTTTTTTTAATTAATAGCTAAAACTCTACGTAGTTATTTGCAAAATGGTATAGGACTCTTTTGTTTGATCTAATTTATATGCAAACGTCGCCATCACAGCTCATCTATCATATCGCACGTGATCATCCGCCCATCTTCTTTAATTAATAACCTAAAATTTTACGTGATTGTTTGCAAAGTAATAGAAGAATTTCATGTATAGTTTGATCTAATCCACGTACGCGAGGAATGGGGGTACTGCATCAGACACACTTTATATAAAAGTAACGAAGTGTGGATGTCATTTTGAGACGCACGATGAAAGAAGCGATGAATTATTTGCCAAGGCTTCGTCACGCGGTAAGCTATAGCGTGATTCGGTTATATCTTCGTGAATTCCAAACTCGCTAATCCCTCTATCCGATATCTAGCGTGTACCATACGATTACTTCGTGAAGCGGGAACTTCCATCTGACCATTAAAAATTTATCCATGGCTTAACCTCGTCTACTGAAATCCTTGAGAATACATCGGGGCTAAGAGTCCGTGGTATGTAGTAACTTGAAAATGCTAGGAAGCCAGATGGAGAGCTCGGTGCGGTTAGAAGATCTCGAGCCTTAGATGGGAAGGCAGTCTTTTAGTTCTCGCTATCCGACGCCATTAATACTAAGAACTCGCTTTGCTCTACGAGATCTTCGAGTTTATTTTATTCATCGCAGTCGTGACATTTCTCCGACAAACCGCAATTCACGGGGCGTAATGAGGCGGCGGACTAATCGCGTAAATATTTGACAGGTATATAGATAATGCGTTTCTCGCGCGCGATTACAACTTCGAGATTCGCGAACGGCGTCAGTACGGCTCGCGCGCTCGTTGTGTTGATCGATACGCCGTATAAATGTTGAAATCGTGGAAAAAGATAGCTCGAGGTGTGGAACAATAGACGCGCACACGTGCCATATCTGTGTGTCGTTGCCCGTGTGATGAATAAACGTATAAACAATATTTGATTAACGCGAACGGAACGGCTCGATAAACAGATAGGCGTGCACTCGCGTAATAATCCCGGTAACTGCTATTGTATTTATTTCGCCGTACTAAATTACCAATTTATGTAATCTCTCGGTCGGAGGGACCGTCGAATATACGCCATACATATGATATTATGTACACGCGAGATTTTCACACACGTCACCATTTTCGGTGCGGCGGCATTCCCCGGAAGGTAGTAAAGCCCCGATACGAACTGTTGCCGGTATAATGAGCTGACGGTATAATGTCTAGGCCGGCTTGGTACGAGGGTAAACCCGGGGACAGAGCCTTACGGTTAGACATCAATATATCGATGACTGCGCGGACGGAGATTAAGAGCCACCATCTATATCGGAGCCCTCTCGTAACGTGACACATCGGATGCCATTAATAAAGAGACGTACTTTCCTCCGTCAGAAAGCTATAATGGGTATTTTGATCCGAGCTAAGAGAGAGAGCACACGCTAAAGAGGAGATTCTCTTTAGATTACCTCGTGGACGCGACGTATACAGGGTGTCCAAATTTAGATGTTCGAGCGCCCGTGTGAAAGTAAAACTCGTTAAACTAAGTGAGAAAGTCATCTGCCGTTTTGTAAATCACCACGGCAATTATTAAAATATTAAGGGGATGCCGGAAACTTTACCGACAAAATACTGGTTTTTTCCTGCAAAGTTTCCCAGACAACATAATGTCTAAAATCGGGACATATCGGGACGTCTTAAAGATAATTTTTAAGACGCCTTAAAGACATTTATACATAAGTCGTCTGGAAAGACATCTTAAAGATGATCTTTTAGACGTTTTATATCCCGATTTTAAATTTACGTTGTATATATATATATATATATATATATATATATATATATATATATATATATATATATATATATAT
>NW_022639506.1:1914830-1916147 GCF_010583005.1 Odontomachus brunneus | reverse complement strand
CACTCTTTACATGTTGTATGTGATGGAGCTCGATCACCATAACCTTCTTCAAGTAATCGATGAACTTCTGCTACACTTTTTTTCAAATCAAAATAGTGCAAAAGCACATGTCGAAAAAACACTTTATCGCGTTCCATTTTTCACAAAGCAAAAGAAATTGTTGTTTAGGAAAATAATTGTGTATGCTGATTGAATGTTATCGAGAAATGTCGAAATTAATCACAAACTACTTGTTTCGTTAGTAATGACTACTAGAACTGTTTGCATTGCCATCTAACATTTGCGGGCGGAAACTAAGTTAAAGTCCTAATAAAAGATACGAAAGAGATAGTAAGATCGTATCAGTGACGATTGCCTGTAGTACGTTATCGATATTTTTAGAGTTGGTCACTTCAGCGTCTTCTTAATGAAAGAAAATTGGCGAACGAATGTGTGCGATGTGGTGAGACGAACTCTGTAGGCAATCTAAAGAGACATCTATAGCTTGTTGCCTAGCAACGGTGGAAATTGGATGACAGCGAAAAGCGGAGTAACATTACGAGCAGCGAACAACACGGTCCTACGTTACGCATGATCTTTCCGTGCGTCTATATTTGCCGTTGCTAGGAGATCGGGAAACAAATTCAACCCACGTTTTATTAGACTACCTTACAAAGCTCGTACAGACAGGGTCATGGATATCCTAAGGATGTTCTCTATCATTTTTCAAATAACCACATATACTACTGTGTCCAAAAAGTAAGACTAATTTAAAAATTTTTTTTTAAATCTTTATTTATTATTTCAAATCTATTTCGTCACCTTTAAAGTAATCCCCCTCAGGCACAATACACTTGTGCCAACGTTTTTTCCAACCCTCGAAACAGTTGTTAAAGTCGATTTTCGGAATGGCCTTCAAAACTTTCCTCGATTCAGCTTGTATCTCTTCAATCGAGTCAAAACGGTGTCCCTGGAGCGGTCTTTTGAGTTTAGGAAATAGCCAGAAGTCACACGGTGCTAAATCAGGTGAATATAGTGGTTGTGGAACGATATGGGTCGAATTTTTAGCGAAATGGTCTCGAAGAGCCAATGCAGTGTGAAATGGTGGGTTTATATCTATCACTGCAGTGTGGGTTTATATATGCATCACGTAATACGGTTTCCAATCGTAGGGTTGGAAAAAACGTTGGCATAAGTGTATTGCGTCTGACGGGGATTACTTTGAAGGCGACGAAATAGATTTGGAATAATAAATAAAGATTCAAAAAAAAATTTTAAATTGGTCTTACTTTTTGGACACAGTAGTATGTTTAATTATCAATTAAAGAAATTTGGTGT
>NW_022639506.1:1914714-1914820 GCF_010583005.1 Odontomachus brunneus | reverse complement strand
GTCTGTCCTACTGCTTCTCGTGAACTCATTCGTTTATACATTTTAATTAATTACGGAATATTGAGAAAATTTCAAAATGGTATATAACTTTTATGATTATTTTGAC
>NW_022639506.1:1914344-1914704 GCF_010583005.1 Odontomachus brunneus | reverse complement strand
AAAATTCCTTGTTCAGTTTGACTTAATCTATCTGTACACTGCGGTTTCTCTGTGAGTTACCGGATACATCCTATATAGAAATCTTTCTACAAACTTTTTCGATATTCTTAAGCTTCTGAATTTAGATGTGAAGATACAGTAATGTTCTCCAAAATATTTTGCTGTTTAAAGCAACTTATGGATGTCCTAAGGATGTTCTCTACCATTTTTCAAATAACCACATATATGTTTAGTTATCAATTAAAGAAATTTGGTGTATAGTCTGCGTTAGTGTACCAATCTTCTTTAGTTAATAATTAAATATCTATATAGTTATTTGGAAAATGATAGAGAAGTTTTTTGTTCAGTTTGACCTAATAT
>NW_022639506.1:1913468-1914334 GCF_010583005.1 Odontomachus brunneus | reverse complement strand
CACAGAATTACAAATGTCTTTACGCACTAAAAGTACGTGCAATAATGAATTAAAGTCTTGCTCAATATGCGTCGAAAACTACAAAAAATTTTAACATTTCGAGCTGCCACTTAAATATTGATTTAATAAATATTTACTTGGTACAAAAGTTCTGTATACAGGATGTCCGATAATTGATCGAGCAACCTTTGTGTATGGGTAGAACGGATCAAAATAATCATAAAAGTTATATACCATTTTGAAATTTTCTCAATATTTATTCCGTAATTAATTAAAATGTATAAACGAAGCTCACGGAAAGCAGTAGAACAGGCTCTATTATAAAAGAAATGGCTTACCTTTTAGCAACGATGAGTATACAGCTGATTTCGAGGTGGAGTAACGTATACGTGTCGCTTGTTACTCCGCCTCGAAATCAGCTGTTTACTCATCGTTGCTAAAAGGTAAGCCATTTCTTTTACACACAGAGTCTGTCCTACTGCTTCTCGTGAACTCATTCGTTTATACATTTTAATTAATTACGGAATATTGAGAAAATTTCAAAATGGTATATAACTTTTATGATTATTTTGACCCGTTCTACTCGTACACGGCGGTTGCTCGATCAGTTACCCTGTATATACAGCTTGTATGTGCTGCATGTTCATTTACTCCGCTAACGAAAATTTCAAGGAACATTTCTGTATTTTTACAACTGAATTTTAGAGAAAAGCTAAAAAATATACAAAAAGTTTGCAGAAAGATTTCTATATATTTCTATATATTATGTTTTCTGATAGTATGATACAACAAAGCAGTACTCATTTATATAAAATCTATATATATATTAGGACCTTAACTTAGTTTCCGCCCAAAAAATACTGAGA
>NW_022639506.1:1908850-1913458 GCF_010583005.1 Odontomachus brunneus | reverse complement strand
TTTTAAATTGGTCTTACTTTTTGGACACAGTAGTATGTTTAATTATCAATTAAAGAAATTTGGTGTATAGTCTGCGTTAGTGTACCAATCTTCTTTAGTTAATAATTAAATATCTATACAGTTATTTGGAAAATGATAGAGAAGTTTTTTGTTCAGTTTGACCTAATATACAAACATACAACGATAGTCGTCGCCATTACAGCTCATCTACTGTTTTGCGCATAATCATTCAAGAATCTTCTTTGATTAATAATTTAGAGTTTTACGTGGTTGTTCACAAAATGATAAAAAAATTCCTTGTTCAGTTTGACTTAATCTATCTGTACACTGCGGTTTCTCTGTGAGTTACCGGATACATTCTATATAGAAATCTTTCTACAAACTTTTTCGATATTCTTAAGCTTTTGAATTTAGATGTGAAGGTACAATAATGTTCTTCAAAATATTTTGCTGTTTAAAGCAACTTTCGAAATGTACAAGCTGTTTTGGATTAGGTAAGTGTTACGCTAATTGACAGCTTGAGATTGTACGTTAAAAACTTTTTTTTGTTTTTATCCCATGTTGAGCAATGCTCTTATTTATTTTTGCACTTTCATTGCAATTACAAAAGCATTTGTAATTCTGTACAACCAATACGACGTAAATTTTGTAGAGAAATGTCAGTATTCTATCAAAGCAAACAAAGAATAAGACAAATAAGAGCTAACTGCCGATCTTAATGGCGAAAGTCACAAATTAATAAAAGCTTGTGATACATTTATTTAAGTACACAAATTCAGACGTTTTAGTCCCAGTTTCGGATAATTTTTCAGTGATAATTACAAAATATAGTTTCGAAAATATAGTTACAAAATATTCGCATAAGTCGCAATAGAAGAACTTGTACACCACGCAACAGCAAACCTAGTCAAGCAAAGATAATATTGAGTCTAACAGGTTGACTGCAGCTTTTAATAAGAAAAATTTTAATAAAAATTACTATTTGTTGCTAAAGAAGCATTTTAAAAACTTGCAGTTACTAACAGTCAAACTGCGAAACTCAAACGAATTTGGTGATACAAATAAAATAGGCACGTATATGAAGATTAGCAAAGCATGATTTTTGCTATTAAGATCGGCAGTTCGCTCTTATTTGCTTTATTCTTTGTTTTTTTGATGAAGTCTTAAGAGCTTGTAATTTTTTTTTTATGTCTGTATTCCGTCCATAAAGTCAGCTTCAGCATCCCCTTAATTTACTAGATCGAGAGTTACTAGATATTCTGGAGCAAATACATTCGTTTTTAGAAATGCGTATACCATGACTATCCGAGGAAACGGCAACGAGTGAGTCTCTGACAGCTTATTGTCTGCCAAATTAGAGAACCTCTTAACGCCAACTTTTGATAAAATTGAGAAAAGCTTTTTCAAACGATACAAAATCTCGAGACAAGTCGGACGAAATAAGTATCTCAATTTCATCAAAAATTTGTTAGCAGGTTTTCTAATTTGGCAAACGATAAGTTCTCCGAGCTTCTCAGAAACTCACTTGTTAAAACATCGTTGCCGTTTCCTCGGATAATTTAGAAACGAATTTTTAGAAACCAATATATCCAGAATATCTCTCAAAATACCTATCCAGAATATCGGAAAGTTTCTCGATATAGTGCATGTTAAGGTAACTATGACGTCGTGTGTATCACCGCATTATGCGCAATTAATTGACCCATTTTCTTTCATTAAGATCTCAAAAAGTATTGTGGTTATTTGCAAATTAATAGAGGATTTTTCTCTATTAAATTTAATGAATTCTATCTACACACACGGGCACCTATAAATCGTCTTATATAATCAATAGACATGTAAAACAACAAATTTTGTGTGTACCTTTTCACAACCTCTTTGTAACACTTAATATCTTTTAATATCACAAAATTATTCCTTTAAAACTACAATTGTTTATTTATTTATTTCATTTCACTATAACAATATTAATTTCATCACTGTCACGATGACAAGACACGACGAGACAAAGGAAGAAATGTGAACGATACGATCACAAATGAGAGAAGCTGCGTATTGCTCGTGTAAATATATCTATCGTGCTTTAATCGAACACGACACTTTACTCTTTCAAATGAGCAATGAAAGAGCGTCATAGACACGTATCAAAGAGATTGTTTTTTATTTCATGTCGTTATGTCGACTCGTTAACAAGTTACAGTCGTTTGAAGCCGCAGCATCGGCAGGTGTTTGGACTCGGTCTTCGCGCCTGTGTGACGCTGACACTTGCTCCCAGCGTACTGTTTGTTTTCTTGCTATACTCTTCTAAAATAAGGCGAACGACCACATGGTCGCGTGAGAGCAAAGTGGGGGTATCGAGCCGCGCTCGCTATGTGTCATCACGTACTGAGTCAGGTGGCTTCCTGGAAACAATGAGTGTGGAACGCGGCTATTATTTCCACTGACGCGACACGACCTACCCCATGACAGTAACGCCGATCGATCGAGAGCGCGGATCGATATAAACGTCAACAACTCCACTTGTAGACGTCGTAGCGACTTGAAACGAAAACTGTTGGAGAAAGGAAATTGCTGTATTTCCGACAGACATGAGACAGTTTTTCTGTGAAGTAAAAATCAAACAGCATAAGTCACGAGAGACATTGGTTTTTGTATTTGCGTTGGTGGAGATTAATTTATCTTCTTTAGAAGTCATTGGGAAACCTGGTTTGAGTTTGTAATGCAGAATCCGGTTTATGTTTTTTTATTGGATATACAGAGTAATTTGAAAAAAAGCAAAATGATAATGACTGAAACGTTACTTTTATTCAGTTACATAGAATGTCTGAATTTAAATATCTGAGGTAGAACTTGCGTGTTCATCATATAAAAATCCTTCACTAATTTACAAACAACCACCGATAACTTTTCAGATCTTAACCCGTAACAAGTATCATGCCTTTTTAGTCAAGCTATAGGTACAATGAGATCCGGCGGACTCATAAATTTTTGCCATTTTTAACATAATAAAAGGTAGAAAGGTTTAAGATAATAAAAGGTAGAAAGAAAAATGTTTTATAGTTCGAAAATGACACTTTACGAATATTATATTACAACTAGACATATGTAATAACAGTCTCAGTTTTTCAATAATCTAAAAGAAAACGTTAATTGATTATAAAATGAACACAATGTGGACAGGGTTGAAAAAAAAATACACTGAAAGGCAAATAATCGGAAGAAGACAAAAATTTATGTTTTAATCTAAATCCACAAATTATAGATTATATAAAAAATATAAACAAGTATTGTTTAATTAAATACAATTTTTAAATCTTAGAGGGTTTTTTGCAACCGTTACAGATAGTGCTTGCATATTTGGTGCATATTGGTTCATTGCATCTAACATATACTTCTTTGGACTTCATATCTTTACTGCTAGGACATTTATTACATCTTACTCTGGATGGCAAAATAATTTTAGATCTTTTAGTTTTTTCAATTTTTAAAATAGATGAAATTATTAAACGCAATGGCTTGTGAATATATTGAGTTGTAAGACGTCTCTTAAGTTCAGGTTCTATTAACTGTAAAGCAAGAGCTTTACTCTTTTGCGTGAAGAATAAGTCATATTGAGTTGAAGATTAAGAAAATTATTTTCATAAAAGTAACGTTAACGGTACAATGGGGTCACTGTGACCTCAGATGAAAAACAAATGCATATAATTCACAGCTACTTACAAATAACTCGATGATCTTTTTCTTCTGTCACTCTGAAAACTGTTACTCGAAAGGTACTGAAGATATTAGCGCCATACAGTGGATAGTTTAGGAATTATCACGAAAATAAAATTAGTTGGGGTCCCTGGGACCCCATGGTACCTGTTACGGGTTAATTGAAGAAAATTGACCATCAATGCGCACGATGGAATGAGACGAGTTCTTAATATGTTGCATTCAGATATTTAAATCCAGAGACATTTTATGAATCTCCGCTAAGAAGAATCCATAAAGGGAATCGAAGTGAGGGTAAGAGATGAGCGCGACTCGAGAAATATTAATAAGCGTGGAGCTATTAATATTCACCGCTCTGTCAATTACGTTTACACGCGTGCAGTACAGTAATTCGCGATTACACTCGACAATACTCTCGCGTTTATCGACGATGACGGAGACGCGGCGTTATCACAGAAACGATTAGAATTTTAATACCCATTGTGTGTAGCGAGCTGTGCAAACGGCGGTACAGTGGAATCCTTGACCATTCTTCAAAGCCCGTTCCACGCTTATTAATTATGACGAACTTCGCCAGCCGGCAGGCGAGAGATGGATATTAAGAGACAGATTAATAAACGACGAGATTTCGCGGTAGTGTTCGTCCGCACTGGCGGTCGCTCGCTACCGTTTGCGACCGATTCCAAGAATCCGCGATATCAGGGGACATTGGTGCGGATTGTATCGTTGCTGGAATATGCATAATATCGATTCACCGTATAAAGCGCGTATCGAATGAGTAAGCAAAAGGAAGAGGCGAAGTGAAAAAGAATGAGAGGGAGAAAGAGCGAGAGAGCGAGAGAGAGAGAGAGAGAGAGAGAGAGAGAGAGAGAGAGAGAGAGGGGGGGGGGGGGG